>NW_007232176.1:121975-126773 GCF_000164805.1 Carlito syrichta | reverse complement strand
CCGCCCTGGCCCCGCCCGAGACTCGTCCAGCCAAGCCCCGCCCCTCTCACTTTGCGCCGCCGCAGGCACTGCTGGAAGATGTTCCGGGGCTTGCACGACGTTTTCAGGCTGCTGTCGCTCCGGCTGCAGCAGCCGCTCTTGCATTCGAAGTTCTCCCTGCAGCCGTGCGTGTTGGGCTGCGGGAGGAAGACGATGTTCCCCAGCCCGCCACAGCCTCTCCGGCCTCCCGCAGCGGCAGGGGCCCCGCACCTTTCGCCAGGACAGGCATTGCCAGAGGACGGTCCTGGACGTGCAGAACTTGTTCGGGTTCGGGATGTGGATGACGCAGCACCTGCTCTGACACTCCTGGTGGTCCGTACAGACGTGTCCGATGCCCTGCAACGGGGTGCACCAGCTCCAGGCTCCGAGGGGCCCGGTGTCACCGCCCATGAGACCCAGGCCCTCCCACGTTGCCTGGGAAGCTTCTGGAACAAACCCAGGTGGGGGTCCAGCGGCGAGGAGGAGTAAGGGAATGTGGACAGAGGGTAAACTGAGGCGGGGCTGAAGGAAGTCAGTTGCAGAGCTCGAGGCATGGAGGGGCAGGGCTGGCCAGGCCTCAGGCCGGTGCAAGCCTCCTGTGCCCCGCACTCTACAGGCGGAGAAACAGGTCAGAGAGGTGAGCGGCTTGGCCAGGGACACCCAGGAGAGGAAGCCAAGGTCCACGCTGTGTCTACCCAGCCATGCCTGGTCCCTGGCCCCCGGCATATGGCCCCCACGCAGGAGGCACCGCCATGAGTGTGGCCCTTGACAGCAGCGAGGCCTCAGTGGTTTATTACTGTGAAGGGGCCAAGTTCCCTCTGTTGGACACTAGAGCCGAGAGGTTCCAAGACAGCAATAATGCCCACTGTGTCCACAGAGCCACGCACTTCACGGAGGCAGGTGTGGTTAAACACTACTGGTAAGACCAGCCGCTGCCCGGCGCCTCTCAGCCCTCAAGATCCAGCCGAGAGGTACCATGAGTGGGCAGCTCGGAGGCTGTGTGATTACCAAGATCAGCCTGACCTTGGGGGGTGCCCGGCCGACCTTGGGGGGTGCCCGGCCTCCCCTGGGTGCTGCTGCGTGAACAGCCAGGCCCTCAAGGGCTTTTATCCAGGGAGGCTTCATTTTGCTGCTTCTTGTTGTTTAAAGATCTTACTGACTGGGCTGGGTGCAGTGACTCATGCCTGTAATCCCAGGACTTCGGGAGGCTGAGGTGGGAGGATCACTTGAGCCCAGGAGTTCAAGACCAGCCTGGGCAACACAGCAAGACCCATCTCTCCAAAAACACTTAACAATTAGCTAGGGGCAGTGGCTCACTCCTGTTATCCCAGCTACTCGGGAGGCTGACGTGGGAGGATGGCTTCAGCCCAGGAGTTGGAGGCTGCAGTGAGCCATGATCATGCCACTGCGCTCCAGCCTGGGCCACAGAGCGACACCTCGTCTCTGAAAACAAAGCTCATGTTTTGGAGCGGGTGACCATGACCCAAACGGGATCTGGTGGGCGTTGCCGGGGTAGCGCTCACCTTGTAGACCCGCTTCCCCTGCTTTGCCAATGCCAGGGTCCCCAGCAACCCTGAAGGGGACAGCAGCAGCAGTGGTGGCGGCAGCAGCAGTAACATCCATCCCAGTCTGGCCATCGAGTGCGCAGGTCTGTGGAGGACCAGGGTGCCATGAGAGCGTGTCTGCACCTGGCCTCATCCGCCTCACACCTCCCTTCCCACCCTTCCTCTTGCAAGATGAATTTTTTCTTTTTTTTTAGTTGGGAGTCTCACTCTGTCACCCAGACTGGAGTGCAGTGGCCGCTCCCGGCCATTGCAGCCTCGACCTGCCGGGCTCCGGCGATCCTTCTGCCTCAGCCTTCCGAGTAGCCAGAATTACAGGCATGCACTACCACGCCCGGCTAGTTTTTGATTTATTGTAGAGTTGAGGTCTCACTAAGTTGCCCAGGCGGGTCTCAAACCCGCGGTCTCAGGCAATCCACTCACCTCAGCCTCCCAAAGGTGCGAGATTACAGCCTGAGCCACTGAGCCCGGCAAGATGAATTTTTTTTTTTTTTTTGAGTTAGGAGTCTCACTCTGTCGCCCAGACTGGAGTGCGGTGGCCGCTCCCAGCCACTGCAGCCTCGACCTGCTGGGCTCCAGCGATCCTTCCGCCTCAGCCTTCCGAGTAGCTGGAACTACAGGCGCGCGCTTCCACGCCCAGCTAATTTTTGATTTGTCGTAGAGATGAGGTCTCATCAAGTTGCCCAGACAGGTCTTGGACCCACGGGCTCAGGCAGTCCACTCACCTCGGCCTCCCAAAGTGCTGGGATTAGAGGCTGAGCCACCGAGCCCAGCAAATATGAAGTTTTAAAAATTTTTTGACATGATTTTCTGCAGCAGTTTTAGGTTTACAGAAAAATGTGCAGAAAATCAAGTTCCCATATGTCCTGTGTCTTTCTCCTGCCTGTTTCCCCTCTTAGCCAACACGCCATATTAGTGTGGTGCACGTGTTACACTTGACCCTGCAGTGTCACATCCACACCAGCGCCACAGTTCCCACTGGGGTCCCTTATCCATGCCCTGGGTCTGGACATCCGCACTGACATCCTCCACAGGTCAGTGCCACACAGAGGAGGACCCTTCTGCACCCTATGCCCCCGGCATCGCTGTTCTGAACTCGGGACGCCACCCGGCCACAGTGCAGTCCTGGGATCCACATTTCACAAGAGCCACCAGCTGTTGGTCACACCCAGGCCCTCCCAGGCCACACCTGGCCAGAGGCAGCTGAGCCATTCCTCTAAGGGCCTCCGTGTTTGCCGGGTCCTGCCCACCTGGGAGCCCTGGGCCCACCTGGAGTTCTGGGCCCGCCTTGGCTGCCACCTGATTCATGAGTTGTTCTTTGCTCAAACTCAGACTCCTTTGTGTAAAGTCTCCTGGACCACAAGGCCACCAAGTGCCTCCACATTGCACCAAGACACGTCTTGTCCTGAGATGAGCATCCAGACCACATGACACCCCGGGGTCACAGCAGCCCTCCGCATCCGTCAGCCCCAACTGGTGGATTGGTGACCCCACTTCCAACTCAGGGCCAGAGGAAGCCAGACAAGCCCCGACACATGGGACGCCCACCCCCTGCCACCCCGACCTTCCCATGGCCTTGGCCTCCCCTAAGACTCCAACCATGGCCTCCCTCCAGCCCCTTCAGCCCCGCCACCGGGTGTCCACCCGTTGCAGGACGTCAATTCGCTGGTGGTGACCCCTCCAGAGACACAGACCCCTCGTCCTGGGCTGCGTGGGCTCCTCCTTCCTGTGTTTGCTAAGGCGAGGCAGTATCCCAAGCTCCCACCCGCCTTCCTGTCATCCCTGCTGCTGTTTGAGCTCCACGCGGTCAGGAGCCTGAGGGACATGGAAAGGGCACAGAGCACCTTTCCTTCCCTCGCAGACACCCTCATCCCTGCTGCTGGAGCCAGGCTCAGACTCCTGAAGCGTGTGGACACACTCCAAGATGCGTGGGCAAATCTCTACCATCGTGCAGGCCTAGGAATCTGGTTCCACATCCTGTCAAACCTGCTAGAGAGGCCAGGAGTTGGTGGTTCACACCTGTAATCCCAGCACTTTGGTAGTCTAAAGTGGGAGGATCACAGGCGTTCTTTTTTTTTTGAGTTGGAGTCTCACTCTGTTACCCAGACTGGAGTGCAGTGGCGCCCGGCAAGACCCTGTCTTTAAAAAAAATAAAGGCCGGGCTCGGTGGCTCAGCCTGTAATCCCAGCACTTTGGGAGGCAGAGGCGAGCAGACTGCCTGAGCCCGCAGGTTTGAGACCCACCAGGGCAGCTTGGCGAGACCTCGTCTCTACAATAAATCAAAAATCAGCGGGGCGTGTTAGCGCGCGCCTGTAGTTCCGGCTACTTGGAAGGCTGAGGCAGAAGGATCGCTGGAGCCAGCAGGTGAAGGCTGCGGTGACCGGGACCGTGCCACTGCACTCCAGTCTGGGCGACAGAGTGAGACTCCAACTAAACAATAAATAAAAAAAGAAATAAAAAATAGGCTGGGCGAAGTGGCTCACGCATATAATCCTAGCACTTTGGAGGCCAAGGTGAGAGGATTGCCTGAGCTCACAGGTTTGAGACCAGCCTGGGAAACTTGGTGAGACCTCATCTCTACAATAAAAAAATTAGCCAGGCATGGTGGCACGTGCCTGTAGTTCCAGCTACTTGGAAGGCTGAGGCAGAAGGATCACCTGAGCCCAGCAGGTTGAGGCTGCAGTGGCCATGAGCATGCCACTGCCCTCAGCCTGGGCGACAGAGCAAGACTCCAACTCAAAATAAATAAATAAAAAGATGAAAAAGTAAAATAAAATAGACCAGGTGCAGTGGCTCACACCTGTAATCTGAGCACTTTGGGAGGCTAAAGCCGGAGGATCACTTGAGTCAAGGAGTTCCAGACTAGCCTGTGCAGCATAGCAAGACCTCATCTCTATAAAAAAATAAAAAATTAGATGTGGTGGTGCACACCTGTTGTCCCAGCACTTTAGGAGGCCAAGGCAGGATTGCTTGAGGCCAGGAAGTTGAGACCAGCCTAGGCAACATAGTAAGACCCATCTCTACAAGAAATAAAAAATGGCCGGGCGCGTTGGCTCACACTTGTAATTCCAACACTTTGGGAGGCTGAGGCGGGAACATTGCTTGAGCCCTGGAGTTCAAGTCTGCAGTGAGCTATAATCATGCCACTGCACTACAGCCTGGGCAGCAGAGCAAGACCCTGTCTCAAAAAAAAAAAAAAAAAAACCAGCCGGGTTCAG
>NW_007232176.1:120409-121358 GCF_000164805.1 Carlito syrichta | reverse complement strand
AGAGATGAGGTCTCGCTGCCCAGGTGGGTCTCGAACCCGCGGGCTCAGGCCATCCACTCACCTCAGCCTCCCAAAGGCGCGGGATTACAGGCTGAGCCACCGAGCTCGGCTTCTTTTATTCTTTCTATACTTTGAGGCTAGAAAAGTTTTCTGGTCCCAAACCTTGTCTGTCATAGGTCTTTGAAGGGTTCACAGACCCAGTTTCCATCTGAACATGCTGTCCCTGGTGGATCTCATAGATCCACGCGACACCAGGCACACACTGCGTGGGGGCTGAGGAACTCGCAATCTGCTGCTCTTGGCACGGGGCCCACAGAGCCGGAGGCGGAGTCTGCCCGTGTCCACCCGAGGGAGAAGGGTAAACCAGGCGATAGGCGGGGGTGACTCTGCCGTGAGCTGAAGGAGTCCTCGTGGGCGGCGACCCACGTGCCTGGGGGACGCGGCGCTGAGGGCGGCAAGCGGTCACCAGAGGACCCTCTGATCCCACGTGGGAGGCCTGCAGTCCCCAGGTCCAGGGCGGGAAAGTGGGGTGAAGGGGCCAGGGCTGGGATGAGGGGCTGGTGTTCAGCAGGGACAGTTTCCACTGGGGAAGAGGGCCAGTCCCGGAGGCAGGGTGGCCGGATGGTGGGATGGTGCAGAGCATAGCACCACGGAGCACGTAGGGTTAAGGCGGCAAGTGTTGTGTGGGACAGATTTCACCACCACTAAGGACAAAGGACACGGGGACCTGGCAAGGACCCTGGGCGCGCTGCTGCCCATGACCTTGGGGAAGGCAGCCTCAGCCCCTTGCTGTTTGGAAACACTCGTCTGTTGTGGAGTCTCTTCCTGGATGTTTGGTTAAAAATCCTCCATGGGTGGCTCAGCCTGTCATCCCGCGCTTTGGGAGGCCGAGGTGAGTGGATTGCCTGAGCCCGTGGGTTCGTGACCCGCCTGGGCAACTTGGCGAGAC
>NW_007232176.1:118807-120389 GCF_000164805.1 Carlito syrichta | reverse complement strand
AAATCTCCCAGATTCAGCTAGACTCGGTGGCTCAGCCTATAATCCCAGAACTTTGGGAGGCCAAGGAGAGTGGATTCCCTGAGACTGCGGGTTCTAGACCAGCCCTGGCAACTTGGCGAGACCACGTTTCTACAATAAATCAAAAATTAGCCAGGCGTGGTAGTCCACGCCTGTAGTTCCAGCTACTTGGAAGCCTGAGACGGAAGGATCGCCGGAGCCCAGCAGGTCGAGGCTGCGGTGGCCGGGAGTGTGCCCTGCCCTCCAGCCTGGGCAACGGAGTGAGACTTCGACTCAAAAAAAAAAAAAAAAAGTCCCAAACCAGACACTTCCCTCTGAGCAGCAGCCTCAGCTTTGATTCCTAATGACTCAACCTGTCACCTCTGAGCCCGACATGAATCCTGCCCAAGGGACGCAGACTCCACACACGTCCTGGGGATCACTGCTGCCCAGGTTGGCACCACGCCACCCCCCACCTAGTCTCCTCTGACTTTCACAGTGACTCAGGCAGCCAGCTGGGTGTCTGACATCAGCGAGAGAAGGTAGGTCCTGACCCCAGGCTAATCGTGGCTTAGTGGAGTCTGTGGCGATCCTGGGTTTGGTGTGCAAGGTTCCCCAGGGTCTCCTGTGGAAAGACAGGACATGCCTGTGATTCCTGAGATGGGCTCACCGCTGAGATCTTCCCCAGAGCTGAGTTGCAGGTGCACATGGAGCCCTCCTTACCTTTGTGTCTGGGGTCTCACCTGTTTCCCTGGGTAGCCCAGCCAGGCTGTAGCTTCCCAAAAGGACAAGACGCCACCCTGAACCAGAGCCCTGCAGGGACCGGGCCCCAGGCGGCCAGACGTGGGCGGAATCTCCCCTGCTGCCCCTTTCTGTCCTCCAGGATAAAGTCTTTCATCTTGGCAGGAGGGACTGAATGTCCCAGACAGTGGCCAACCACGCAGACAGGACTCCAGCAGTCCGGAACCGCTGCAGCCTCCTTGGCCGCAGGTGGTCAAGACCTCCCCACTTGCTGCTCCACCCAGCGCAGCCCCGACCTCCACGAGCCAGGGCCACCCCACGCCTTCCCGACCCCGACGCCCTGCCCGGGGCCCTCCTGCACTCTCATGGTTGCCACCGTCCCGGGTCCCCTGTGGCTGGTGAGGGGTGGTGGTGGCTCTGGGGTTGGGCTGCGTTCTGGGTTTGGTTTGGGAAATGGGCCCGGAACCCCGGGCTGCCCGGAGGCCTCACCGAGAGGCGGCTCAGAGGGCCGGGGGTGCTCGGGCGGGGGCGGCACGGGGAGTCTGGGGCCCGGCAACAGGCCGGCCA
Source organism: Carlito syrichta (assembly GCF_000164805.1). NCBI lineage: Eukaryota > Metazoa > Chordata > Mammalia > Primates > Tarsiidae > Carlito > Carlito syrichta. The sequence continues at coordinate 119,084 of NW_007232176.1, read as the reverse complement.
GGCAAGCTGAGTTCCTCCCAGAGCAGGTGCTCCAAGGGCTGGGCGGCTCCCCAGGCCACAGGGTGAGTGGACAACATCACCAGGGACAGCGAGGGGCGAGCGGCAGAGGGCCAGGGGAGGGCTGGCAATGGGGCGGGTTTCTTCTTGGGCTGAAGTTTACTCAAAAAACAATGAATTGCAACACTTTATTTTTAATGTATGTATTTTTTCAGTTGGAGTCTCACTCTGTCGCCCAGACTGGAGTGTGGTGGCCGCTCCCGGCCACCGCAGCCTCGAC
>NW_007232176.1:117399-118787 GCF_000164805.1 Carlito syrichta | reverse complement strand
CCCGGCTGATTTTTTTTTTAATTTATTGTAGAGATGAGGTCTCGCCAAGTTGCCCAGGCGGGTCTCAAACCCACGGGCTCAGGTAATCCACTCAACCTCGGCCTCCCAAGGCGCGGGATTACAGGCTGAGCCACCGAACTCGGCCGCAACACTTTAAATTATGTGAATTATATCTCAAAACAGCTGTTATAAATTCTTTTTTTTTTTTAGTTGGAGTCTCACTCTGTGGCCCTGGCTGGAGTGCAGTAGCATGCTCACAGTCACCCCAGCCTCGACCAGCTGGGCTCTGGTGATCCTTCCACCTTAGCCTTCCGAGTAAGTGGAACTACAGCCACGCACTACCACACCGGACTAATTTTTGATTTATTGTAGAGATAAGGTCTTGCCAAGTTGCCCCGGCTGGTCTCAAACTTGTGAGCTCAGGCAATCCACTCGTTTTGGCCTCCCAAAGTGCTGGGATTACAGGCTGAGCCACTGAGCCTGGCTTAAGCTTTCTTCTAAGATGGTCACAGTTTCAGCTCCTACGTTTTGGTCTTTGATGCATTTTGCATTTGGTTTGAGGTGAGCGGTCCAGCTTCACCCCTCCACGTGTGGACATGCAGCTGTCCCAGCACCACCCACTGAAAGGCTACTCTTCCCCTATTGAATTCTTCTGGCACCGTTGTCAAAGATCAATTTTTTTTTCCATCGTATATTTTATTATTAGGCTTTCAATTCAATTTCATAGATCTACATTTCCATCCTCATGCCAGTAAGTGGAATTTCCAGGTCCTACGGTAACTCAATCTTGGTTATGGTATCATTATAGTAAAGCTGAGTTTGGGACACAGGAGTCCTCTGTCTTGATTCTTTTTCAAGATTGTTTTGGCTATTCTGGGTACCTTGTATTTCCTTATGAATTTTAAGATCAGCTTGTTAATTTCTGCAAAGACACCATCTTGGATTTATTTTATTTTATTTTATTTATTTTTAATTTGAAATCTCACTCTGTCACCCAGGCTGGAGTGCAGTGGCACGCTCAAGGCCACCGCAGCCTTGACCAGCTGGGCTCAGGCAATCCTTCTGCCTCAACCTTCTGAGTAACTGGGAGGACAGCTGCACACCACCACATTCACTAATTTTTAAAAATTTTTTTGTAGAAATGAGCTCTTGCGGCCGGGCTCGGTGGCTCAGCCTGTAATCCCAGCACTTTGGGAGGCTGAGGCGAGTGGATTACCTGAGCCTGCGGGTTCGAGACCAGCCCGGGCGACTTGACAAGACCTCGTCTCTATAATAAATCAAAAATTAGCCGGGTGTGGTAGCGTGCACCTGTAGTTCCGGCTACTTGGAAGGCTGAGGCGGAAGGATCGCTGGAGCCCAGAAGGTCGAGGCTGCGGTGGCCTGAAGCG
>NW_007232176.1:114706-117180 GCF_000164805.1 Carlito syrichta | reverse complement strand
TTAGTTGGAGTCTCACTCTGTCACCCAGACTGGAGTGCAGTGGCCGCTTCCAGCCACTGCTGGGCTCCAGAGATCCTTCTGCCTCAGCCTTCCAAGTAGCTGGAACTACAGGCACATGCTATCACACCTGGTTAATTTTTTGATTTATTGTAGAGATGAGGTCTCACCAAGTTGCCCAGGCGGGTCTCAAACCCGCGGGCTCAGGCAATCCACTCACCTCAGCCTCCCAAGGTGTGGGATTACAGGCTGAGCCACCGAGCCCGGCTGCTAATTTTTTATTTATTGTAGAGACGAGGTCTCGCCAAGTTGCCCAGGCTGTTCTCGAACCAATCCGCTTGCCTCGACCTCCCAAAGTGCTGGGGTTACAGGCTGAGCCACCGAGCCTAGTCTGATTTTTGGATATTAAATTAACTCGCATTCCTGGGATAAATCCCACTTAGACGTGGTGTGTAATCCTTTTTATATGTTGCTAGATTTGGTCTGCAAATATTTTGTTGAGAATTTTTGCATCTATATGTATAAGGAATATTGACTAGTATTTTTCCTTTCTTGCAATTTTTTTTTCAGGGTAATACTGGCTTCATAGAATGAGTCAAGAAGCATTTTCTCTTCATCTAACTCTTCTAACTTCAAAAGTTAGAACTTTTACAAATTAACATTTAAATACAAATTAACACCAATCCTTTTCAAACTCTTCCAAATAAATGGAGAAGGGAACGCCTTCTAACTCATTTTATGAGGTCAGTGTTAGTATACCCGGATAGCAAAGCCAGACAAAGATACTACGAGAAAAGAAAACTGCAGGTTCTATGAATATAGATGCAAAAATCACCAACAAAATATTAGCAAGCTAAATCCAACAGCACCAGAACAGGGTCACATGCCACGGTCAAGTGGGAATTATACCAGAAATGCAAGAGTGGCTGAACAACGAAAATAAATCAGTGTAATATACCATATTAGTAGAATAAAAGGGAAAAATAAAGGATCATTCCAACTGATGCGCTAAAAATTGATAAAATCCAACACCCTTCCATGATCATAACACTCAGAAAACTAGTAGCAGATAAGAATATCTTCCCCATGGTATAAAGGGCATTTATGAAGAACTCACACCTAACATATGCAATAGTAAAAAGTAAAAGCTTTCCCTCTAAGGTCAGGAACGAGACAAGGATGCCTGTTTTCACCACGGCTGTCCAATATTGTACTGGAAGCCTAGACAGAGCAATTAGACAAGAAAAAGAAATTAAATAATGCAAACTGAAAAGGAAGAAGTAAAACTATATTCACAGATGACATGCTCCCATATATAGAAGATTCCAAAGAATCTTTAAGAAAACTATCAGAGCTAAAAATGAATTCAACAAATTGCAGGACAGAAGATCAACACGCAAAAATCAGATGTACTTGTACATGCTGGCAATGAATAATCTGAAAAGGAAGCTATCTATTTATTTATTTAGAGGTGGGGTTTTGCTCATTCACTCAGACTAGAATGCCATCGTAGTTCACTGTAGCTTCAAACTCCTGGGCACAAGCGATCCTCCCACCTCAGCCTCCCAAGTAGCTGGGACTATGGGAGTGCGCCACTTCACCTGGCTAATCTTTTTAAAAAATATACTTTTATAGAGATGGGTCTCACTATGTTGCCCAGGCTGGTCTTGAATTCCTAGGCTCAAGCAATCCTCCCACCTTGACCTCCCAAAGTGCTGGGATTATAGGCATGAGCCACTGTGCCGAGCCTGAAAAGGACATCAAGAAAATCATTCTATAGTATCCAAAAGAATAAAATACCTAGTAATAAATTTAACCAAGGTGGCCCGGCATGGTGACTCATGTCTTTAATCACAGCACTTTGGGAGGATTAGGTGGGAGGATCGCTTGAGTCCAGTACTTGAAGGATACAGTGAGCTATGATCGTGCCATTGCACTCCAACCTGGGTGACAGAGTGAGACCCTATCTCTTCATTTTAAAAATTAATTAAGGTTGTAAAATAGTTGTACACTGAAAACTATAAAACAACATTGCTGTGAAAAATTAAAGAAGATCTGAATAAATGGAATGGCATTCCATGTTTAGGACTGAAAGACTTAACGTTGTTAAGATGGCAATATTACCCAAAGCAAACTACAGATTCAATGTAATCTCTTCTAGCTGGTCATGGTAGCTCACATTTGTAATTCCAGTGCTTTGGGAAGCCAAGGTGTGAGGATTGCTTGAGCCCAGGATTTTGAGACCATCCTGGGCAACATAGCAAGACCCCATCTCTACCAAAAAAAATTATTTTAAAAACTTCCTACCAAAATTCCAATGGGTTTTTCTGTAGAAATGGTAAAATTAATCTTCAAATTCTTATGGAATTGCAAGGAGCACCAAATAGCCACAACAATATTGAAAAAGAACGGCAGCTGGGCTCAGTGGCTCAGCCTGTCATCCCGCGCTTTGGGAGGCTGAGGTGAGTGGATGGCCG
>NW_007232176.1:108706-114504 GCF_000164805.1 Carlito syrichta | reverse complement strand
AAAAAAAAAAAAAAAAAAAAAAAAAAGAACGGGGCAACCCCTGCCCACTGTGGGAGCTTTTCTGTCCTCTCAATAAATTCTGTTTTCTCAAAAAAAAAAAAAGAAAGAAAAAGAAGAACCACAGTGGAGAACTCACACTTCCCAATTTCAAAACTTATGACAAAACTACAGTAATCAAGACCGTATGGAGCTGACGTGCGGATACATGTGGAATAGAAGTGAATGTCCAGAAATAAACTCTTTACTTGTCTTAGTTCCGTTAGTGTTGCTATAACAGAATACCTGAAACTGGGTAGTTTATAAAGAAAAGAGGTTTATTAGGTTCACAGTTCTGGAAGCTGGAAGTTCAAGATTGGGCATTTGCATCTGGTGAGGGCCTCACACTGCTTCAACTCGTGGAGAAAAGTGCAAAGGAAGATGCTAAGAGATCACTTGGCAAGGGGCGGGCTCATTTATTTTATTTTATTTTTATTTTTTGAGTCAGAGTCTCCCTCTGTCGCCCAGGCTGGAGTGCAGTGGCGGCTCCCGGCCACCACAGCTTCAACCTGCTGAGCTCCGGCGATCCTTCCGCCTCAGCCTTCTGAGTAGCTGGAACTACAGGTGCATGCTACCGTGCCCGGCTAATTTTTTCATTTATTGTAGAGATGAGGTCTCGCCCTGTTGCCCAGGCTGGTCTCGAACCCTTGGACTCAGGCAATCCTCTTACCTCCGCCTCCCAAAGTGCTGGGATTACAGGCTTGAGTCACCATGCCTGGCCCATATAAATCTTAGAAGAAAATACAAAAGCAAATTGTCTTGAGTTTGCCATTGGCAATGGATTCTTAGAAATGACAAGAGAAACACAAGCAGCAAAGGAAAAAAATAGGCAAATTCGACCTCATCGAAAGTCAAACCTTGAACATCAAAGGACATTATCAGCAAGGTAATTTTCTCACACGGGGTGGGAGAAAATACTTGCAAATCATATATCTGATCGGGGTCTAGTACCCAGAGTATTTACTTCTTTTTTAAAATTTTTTTTGAATTTATTTTTATTTTTTTTTATTTTTGAGTTGGAGTCTCACTCTGACTCCCGGCCACCGCAGCCTCTTCTGCTGGGCTCCGGCGATCCTTCCGCCTCAGCCTTCCGAGTCGCTGGAACTACAGGCGCGCGCTATCACGCCCGGCTAATTTTTTGATTTATTGTAGAGATGAGGTCTCGCCAAGTTGCCCAGGCAGGTCTCGAACCCGCGGGCTCAGGCCATCCACTCGCCTCGGCCTCCCAAAGCGTGGGATTACAGGCTGAGCCACTGAGCCCGGCGGAATATTTACTTCTTACTACTCCACAACCAAAAGACAAACAACCCAGTTTTGAAATAGGCAGAGGATGTGAAAGACATTCCTCCAAAGAATTCATGCAAGGGGCCAAGGTACACATAAAACAATTAGCACCATTTGCCACTAAGGAAATGCAAACTGAAGCCACAAGTTACCATTTCACATCCACCAGGATGGCAGATAACCAAGGAGTGAAAAGCAAGAAGTGCTGGCAAGGAAGTGCAGAAAATGGAACACTCGTCAAGCATGGCGGCTCACGCCTGTCATCCCCGCACTGTGGGAGGCTGAGGGAGGAGAACTGCTTGAGCCCAGGAGTTCAAGACCAGCCTGGGCAACATAGCCAAACCTCATCTCTACAAAAAAAAAAAAAAAAAAAAAAAAAAAAATTAGCTGGGCTCCATGGCACACGACTGTAGTTCCAGCTACTTGGGGTGCTGAGGTGGAAGGATTGCCTGAACCCAGGGGGTCAAGGCTGCTATGAGACCTATCATCATCATCGTGCCATTGTGCTCTAGCCTGGGCGACAGAGTGAGACCCCCAATGCAAAAAAAAAAAAAAAAAGACAGGAAAAGAAATTGGAATGCCTGTACATTGTTGGTGGGAAAATAAAACGGTTCAGTCACTTGGAAAACATTTTGGTACTTCCTGAAAAAAATTAAACACAAATTACAGTATGTCCCGGAAATTCCACTCACAGCTATGTACCCCAAATAACTGAAAACAGGTGTTTTGTTCAAAGAAAAACTTTAGACAAATTAAATTGAACAGAGTTTAGTTGAGCAACAGAATCAATCATGAGTCAGGCAGCCCCTAGGGCCAGTGAAGGTTCAGAGGGTCCCTTGCCACCCTGTGAACAGGGAGTATTTGTAGATACAAACAGAAATGCCACTGAGAAGTAGTTTGACCTGTTACAGCTGGGCATTTGCCTTATTTGGAAGGGGTCTCCTCAGCTGACAGTCTGTGATTGACTGTAGCCCGGTGACTTGTGACAGGTATATAGACATATACCTCCAGGCACTCTTAAGTCAGGCTTTCACATGCTAAGTTAGGCTGAAGTTTGCTACCTTTTTTTTTTATTTTTTTTGAGTTGGAGTCTCACTTGGTTGTCCAGACAGGAGTGCAATGGCCGCTCCCGGCCACCGCAGCCTCGACCTGCTGGGCTCCGGCGATCCTGCCGCCTCAGCCTTCCGAGTAGCCGGAATTACAGGCGCGCGCTACCACGCCCGGCTCATTTTTTGATTTATTGTAGAGGGGTCTCGCTGCCCAGGCGGGTCTCGAACCCGCGGGCTCGGGCAATCCACTCACCTTAGCCTCCCAAAGGCGCAGGATTACAGGCTGAGCCACCGAGCCCGGCTGAAGGACTCCAGTACAAAGGCAGCCTCAGGCCAAATTCAATGTAACCATTTCCCCTTTAGGGCAGTCTCTCCATTTTGAGAGCTTGACCAGAAGCCTGGGCATTGAGGCCACTCTCTGTTACCATCATCATGGACTTGTTTGGTCTCAGTGTGGAATCCACAACTGAGGACATCAAGTCAGTTGATGATTCTCTACGTCCTCCTCATGTTTTTGTCATTCCAACCACCGTGAGACCATTTGACATATGACATGTCTGCAGAGGAACGTGCAAGACTCTCGAGAGGACACACAGCCCGGGGAGACTGTCCTGATGGCTCTCGGAGGATGATACCGAGAGGTTGAGTGTCCCTCTCCCCAGGGGCTCCCGCAGGTCAAACCAACCAAAATCTAACAGCTCAAGATTCAAGTAATATCGACAGCCCTGGATAGTAAGCGTTCTCACCACCAAAATGGTAACCCTGTGAGGTAGTTAGCACATCTGTTCATCAGCTAGCCTAACCATCCCACAATGTATATAGGTAGCCGCTTCAAAACATCATGTTGAGCCGGGCTTGGTGGCTCAGCCTGTAATCCCGTGCTTTGGGAGGCCGAGGTGAGTGGATTGCCTGAGCCCACGGGTTCGAGACCCGCCTGGGCAACTTGGCGAGACCTCATCTCTACAATAAATCAAAAAATTAGCTGGGTGTGGTAGCACATGCCTGTAATTCCAGCTACTTGGAAGGCTGAGGCGGAAGGATCGCCGGAGCCCAGCGGGTCGAGGCTGCGGTGGCCGGGAGCGGCCACTGCATTCCAGTCTGGGCTACAGAGTGAGACTCTAACTCAAAAAAAACAAAAGAAAAAACAAAAAAAAATCATGTTGTACAAAATAAACACATACAATTTTATATGTCAGCTAAAAAAAATTGTTGAAAATATATATAGACAGCTCAACAATATTTGAATCCAATTGATCATAGTCTTTGGGGCTTGATGGCAATTAAGGACTATATCCCACTATTCAAAGAGCTCCCTGTTTTTGCCGTTAGCCTGGAAACGAGGCATAGCACCCTGGAGACCCACTATAATAAACCTAAGGATTAGAAAGCCTTTGGATGGCCGGGTGCGGAGGTTCACATCTGTAATCCCAGCACTTTGGGAGGCAGAGGTGAGAGGATTGCCTGAGTCCAAGGGTTCGAAACAAGCCTGGGCAATTTGGCGAGACCATGTCTCCACAATAAATAAGAAATTAGCCACGTGTAGTGGCACACACCTGTGGTTCCAGCTACTGGAAGTCTAGGGGAGAAGGATCACCTGAGCCCAACAGTTCGAGGCTGTGGTGGCCGTGAGCGTGCCTTTGCACTCCAGCCTGGGTGACAGAGGGAGACTCCAACTCAAAAAAACAAAGCAAAAACAATCACAAAAAACCTTGGGTTGGCCAAGTTCACCATCTACCACTCAGGACAGCTGCACACCCTCAGCCATCAGCTGCTCCTGTAAACACGCATGTGTTCCCTTCCCTTGAGAAACAAGGTTCCTGAATGTATTTGGTGGCAGTATCTAAGGAAGCTGCTGTCGGCCACTGTTTACATCAAGCTTTCTGTAGCCGCAAAATTGGGGGAAGACAGGCACACCCCATGCAGCCCCAACACAGGCAGAGGAGAGCAGAGCTGCTTGTTCCACAAAGTGTTTGTCAAAAACATTTGCTCTCAATCACATTTCAGAGAGTGGCTTCTACTCATCCAAAGCTCCAGGAGGGCCAGGTGGCCACAAGGCCCAGGATTTCCCTCAATTTATAAATTAGTTGTGAGTCCTCTGCAACCAACATCCCACTACCAGCAAAAGTGATTCCTCAGGAGCCTCACTGGGACCCTTCCTCAGTGAAAACTAGCTGTTCTTTGTCTAGGTGAAGGCTGGTGCTTATTTCGGTTTAGGCTGCTTTGACCTCTGATTATGGAAGATGTCCTGGAACGCTCAGGGGAAGTTATTTAGAAGGCGTGAGTAAGGCAGGTCAAATAGCAAGATCCAAAGGAACAAGGAGGCAGGACAGAGGGAGCACGTGCTGCTGGAAAGGCGGCCACCCAGTGTCACAGAGCTGGAGTCACTCACATGTTTTTCACCCACACGAGGGCGGGGAGGGCAAAAAACCTGGAATATATTTATTTAAAAAGTATAAGCCGGGCTCGGTGGCTCAGCCTGTAATTCCGTGTCTTTGGGAGGCTGAGGTGAGTGGATTGCCTGAGCCCGTGGGTTCGAGACCCGCCAGGGCAGCGAGACCTCATTTCTACAATAAATCAAAAAATTAGCTGGGCGTGGTAGCGCGCGCCTGTATTTCCACTACTTGGAAGGCTGAGGCGGAAGGATCGCCGGAGCCCCGCAGGTCGAGGCTGCGGTGGCCGGGAGCGGCCACTGCACTCCAGTCTGGGCGACAGAATGAGACTCCAACTCAAAAAAAAACACAAAGTATATTTATCCTACATGTTCAAACTTCAGTCACCTTCAAAGTCCTCTCTGTTGGATGCAATACACCTATCAAGATGCTTTTTCCACTGTTCAAAACAGTTTTGAACTCATCAGTCTTGATGCCTTTTAGTGCTTCTGTTTTCTGTTTCACCTCTTCCACGTTGGCAAAATGTGTCCCTTTGAGGACATTTTTCATTCAGGGAAATAAAAAAAAGTCTCGCAGGGTGAAATCAGAGGAATAGGGAGGGTGGGACACAGGGTCATGCCGTTCTTGGGCAAAAACTGCTGAACACTCAGTGCGGTGCAGGCAGGCATGCTTGTAAATTACCCGTGATGAGATGGGCCAACTCGTTGAAAGAATCTCAAAAAAAAAAAAAATCACTGAATTCATCTAGCTGGTCCACTAGGGTTCCTAGAACACTTAACTAGCAGAGAAAGCCTGTACTACAAGAGGTCCGCCCTCCGAAAGATAATTCCGATTTTTTGGGGTGGTCCCTCCTCATATGTCCACACAGCTCCCGAACCAGGTCCAGGGAAACTCACTTTATGTGGTCACTTCACAGTGGGCTGGACGCACGCATAGCCACGTTTTGTGGAAGGGACCTTTCTGAATTTAATCCATGACATCTTTTTCTTTTTTTGAGTTGGAGTCTCACTTTGTCACCCAGACTGGAGTGCAGTGGCTG
>NW_007232176.1:106395-108656 GCF_000164805.1 Carlito syrichta | reverse complement strand
CTGAGGCGGAAGGATCACCGGAGCCCAGCAGGTCGAGGCTGCGGTGGCCGGGAGCGACCACTTCTGGGCGACAGAGTGAGACTCCAACTCAAAAAAAAGGAAAAAAAAAAAAAGGAAAGAAAAAAAGAAGCCTTTTATGGTGGTGGAGGAGTCTTGATTCATGATCGTGGAAGAGCTTTGCCATCGAGGATGCCGTCTACTTCTGGGAAAACACTTCGGGGTTTACCTTAAGGTCTCCAGCAGGTGTTCAGTTACAAGAGTCCGTAGGGGCCTTTTGAGTTTGGGGGTGAAGCAATTTTTCTAAAAATTCTTGAGTTCTGGGCCCACAGTTCTCATACATAAAATTAGCTGGAGCTCCAGAAGGTGGCGCCCCAGACTCCTTGGACTCAGACAAGTCCATCACCCAGGTCTCAGCTGGATCTAATGCGGTTAATTTTTGGAGCCAATTCAATCCCGGACCCAGTCCAGACTAAGAAGGAATTCAATCAACTTGGCGCCTCAGGCTCAAAACACAAGTTCACGGAGCTTGAATCCAGCAGCCCCAGCTGCTTCAAGAGAGCAGTGGGCACACAGGCCTGGCCAGTCCCCTCACTTGGTGACTCTGTGCTCCTAGGGGTTGCTGGAGGTCTGCCTCTGACCCCGCTTCGGATGCCAAACTGTTAAAGCTTTGGACAAATTAAATCTAACAGTTTTACTGAGCAGAGCACAACTCATGAATCGGGGGGTATGTGGACCCCCTGGTGTAGGTCAGAGAGCACTCCACCGTCCGGGAAGAGGATATTAATTATGAAAAGACAACAAAAAACAATCAGAAGCGGCTTGGTTTTGAGACAAGCTGATGTTTGTGGTGTTTACTTTTTTTTTCCCCCAGAGGTAAGAAAACAGGAGTGTATTTAAGAAGACAAAAAAGCTCCCAAGAGGAAGGAGACCTGAAAGAGGGTTGCCCAGTGTTTGCCTTTTACGCACACGATCTGATCAGTTGGCAGCCTGTGACGGCTGAGGCCCTGTTACTTGTGACATAGCACACTCCTAAATTTGGCTTTCAGTTTGTTTATGTACAAAGTCAGGGTGCGGTTGATCACCTCGGGACTCAAGGTACTGAGGCAGCCTCAGGCCAAATTTCAGCTAATTTAACGGCTCAAATTCTTACACAGGCACACATATGTTTAAACAGCAACAGTCACAAAATTAGTCTGAAAACGTCCAGGTATGGTCACATGCTATGGCTTGGCTGTGAAAAGGAGTGAAACACTGACACGCTACAATGTAAGTGGACCGTGAAAGCACACCACACGAATGAAGCCAGATAGAAAAGGTCATCCATTGCCTGGTTTTTCTTTCTTTCTCTTTTTTTGTTTTGAGTTGCTGTCTCGCCCTGTCGCCCAGGCTGGACGTGGCACACTCATGGCCACCCCAGCGTTGACTTGCCAGCTCCGGTGATCCTTCTGCCTCAGCCTTCCAAGTAGCTGGGACTACAGGTGCGCGATACCGTGCCCGGCTACTTTTCTGATTTGTTGTAGAGACTTGGTCTCCAACGCTTCCGCCTCCCAAAGTGCTGGGCTTACCGGCTGAGCCACTGAGCCCGGCCTCGTGATTTTTCTTATTTGTAACAGGCGAATCCATTGAGACAGAGACAGGGCGGTGCTTGTCAGGGCATGGGAAGAGGGGGACTGCTTCATGAGTGGGGTTTGTTTTGGAGGGGGGAAAATGTTTTGGAAACAGGTAGAGGGGTGCTTGCACCATATTTTGTGAACACACTAAATGTCAATACGTTGTTCATTTAAATATGTTTCTTTTTTTTTTTTTTTAGAGACAGAGAGTCACTATGTTGCTCAGCTGATCATGAGCTCCGGGGCTCAAGCGACCCTCCTGCCTCAGTCTCCCAAAATGCTGGATTACGGGTGTGAGCCACCACTCCCCACTTGAAGTGTTCACTTTAGATGGCTATATGCTGTGTGGATTTCACCACAATAAAAGAACCAAGTGCAGCAATGATCGTTTCGTGAAATACCGTGCTGTTTGGGATTTGCTTCAAAATAACGTGGCTGGGATGGGGATATATAAAAAGTGGTCAGAAATCCACTTTGGTTTGCAAAGAAAAACGGACGGATGGGTGAGCATCAAGCTCCGCTCTGGGGCCATCGCGTCCACCAGGGCGCCAAACCCACGGGCCGGGGGTGGGAGAGGGTCTGGAGCCGGAAGGGCTGGAGGGGCCGGAGCCGGGGGCGGACGGAGGGGACGGGCCGGAGGGGGCGGGGAGG
>NW_007232176.1:99244-105411 GCF_000164805.1 Carlito syrichta | reverse complement strand
GCTGGAGGTCACCCCCGCCCAGGCCCTGGGAACCTGCCCCGAGGTGAGCCGGGACGCGGGGAGGCGCCCAGCCTTCCGCGGGGACCACCCGCCCCGCAGAGTCCTGACCCGGCGTCTCCGCCCCAGAGCGTCAGGGTCCCCAATGCCACCTGCCACTCGGACGACGACTGCGTGGCCGGCGAGCTGGACATGCTGGGGAACGGTCAGTTGAGGCGCGCAGGGGTGGGGGGGGCTGGCCCCTTCGGCCGCTTAGCCGGCGTCTGCCCCACAGGGCTGCGGACCGGGCGCTGCGTGCCCTACTACCAGGGGTCCTCCAAGACCTGCGAGGTGTCCGGCTGGTGCCCTGTGGAGGACGGGGCCTCTGTCAGGTGCACTCGCCTCCCCGGGGGTCTGGGCCCCTCCCCCTCGCTGACCAGACACCAGCCGTGCCGGGACGGGAGTGACCCTGGGGCCAGGGAAAGGGGCCTGTGCGGGTGGGCACTGAACGCCTGTCTCCTCCTCAGCCAGTTCCTGGGCGAGATGGCCCCCAACTTCACCATCCTCATCAAGAACAGTATCCACTACCCCAAATTCCACTTCTCCAAGTAAGACGGCCGGGCGGGGGGCGGCGGCGGCGCACCCCGGGACCTGTGCTTTTGGGTACAGGGTGTACTGCCCCCCCACAGGGGCAACATCGCCCCCCGGAGCGACGAGTACCTGAAGCACTGCCAGTTCCACGAGGCCTCTGACCCGTACTGCCCTATCTTCAGGCTGGGCTTTGTGGTGGAGCGCGCTGGCGAGAACTTCACGGAGCTGGCCTACAAGGTGGGCGGGAGCAGTGGGGCCGGCCTTCCCTGCGCCAGGTGACGCAGAGGCGCCCCTCTGGGCCCCACAGAGGAGCAACACGATCTGATTGGGGCCTGTCCCGTGCGTGTGGTGCCTGCTAAATTATTGACACCTGGTCACACGCTGGCAGCCAGCACCACGCCAGCCTCAGGCTGGACACCCATCAGGGCGCGTCCCACACGCTCCCCAGGGCCTCTCCTGCGTCTTCTGACCCCGTTCCCCGCTCCCTCCCTGGCAGGGTGGCGTCATAGGGGTCATCATCAACTGGGACTGCGACCTGGACCTGTCAGCGTCTGAGTGCAACCCCAGGTACTCCTTCCGAAGGCTGGACCCCAAGCACATCCCTGCCTCGTCAGGCTACAACTTCAGGTAGCGTGTCCGCCTGGCTAGGGCCGGAGATCGGCGGGCACTCCCCGCCGTCTCCAGGGGTGAGGCAGCCTGGACGTGGGCTACGGTCACTGCTTCCAGGTTTGCCAAGTACTATGAGATAAACGGCACCAGCACGCGAACACTCTTCAAAGCCTACGGCATCCGCATTGACGTCATTGTGCACGGACAGGTAGCCCGCTGGGGTGGCCAGCCCTGCCCGCCTGGACTGGGGGTCTACCCAGGGTAGAGCTGGCTCAGCCTCCCGCTTGTCCCGCCCCGGGCCCCACCTGCCCGAGGCCCACATGGGATAGTCTCAAGACACGCCTGCTCTCCCCAGGCCGGGAAGTTCAGCCTGATCCCCACCATCATTAATCTGGCCACAGCTCTGACCTCCATCGGGGTGGTAAGGATCCCACTCGGGGGCCGGGGGGACGGAGGGTCTGCTGGGCCCTCACACACCGGTCTCTGCTGGCCCCAGGGCTCCTTCCTGTGCGACTGGATCTTGCTAACGTTCATGAACAAAAACAAGGTCTACAGCCACAGGAAGTTTGACAAGGTGTGTACACCAAGGCACCCCACAGCTAGCTGGCCTGTGACCCTTGCCCTGGTTTTGGGCCAGGCCCCTCCCCCACATGGCCACCGCTCTGAGGGCCAGCTGCCCAGCCCTCCCACAGGCCCAGAGGGCCAAGGGGCAGAGCCAGGCCTGGCTGTCCAGGCCCCGCGGCCTCGCCCCATCTCTGCCCCATCTGAGCAGATGGTGGATGCTCCCAAGCGGAATGTGGGACAGAGGCCTCCCATCTCCGAGCCTCCCCAGGACTCCACACCCACGGACCCCCAAGGTTTGGCTCGACTCTGAACCTCCTGTCCTTCCTGTCACACGGCACTGCAGGCCCCATGGGGCCAGCGACAAGAGCCTCTGACTGCTCTGCACAGGAGGCTGGGCACCTCCATGGCCTGGTGTCTCCAGGGGACGGAGTCAGAGCACCCCTGTGCCAGGGGCGGGGTCCGAGTCCTGTCCAGGTCTGCGCTTCCACCCGTCACCCCAGCGGGTCCCTACAGAGCTCCCCACCACACATTTGTGCTCACAGCCCCAAGTTAGCTGAGTTCTGAGGGGCTTCACCCTGGTCTTGGGGCTAAGAGGTCCCCCTCCCTCGCCAGCTTTGTATCCTTGAACTCTGCCTCGATGCCTCCCTGAGAAGTCACAACATGCGCAGAGTCCAATAAACCTATGACCAACCTTCTGGTCTCGTTCCTTGGAGAGAACACTACATGGGGTGCTGGGCCCTGCCTGGGTGCTGCTACCTGGAACTGAGCTGCACGGTGCCCCTGGTCTGGGTCACCGCTCCTCTAGACAGCCTGGGTGCAGAGTGCAGGGCACATGTCTGCACCACATCTGGCTGTCCCCATGGCCAGCCAGCCAGGTCCGTCCAGTGCACTAGGACATGGCTGCATCCCTGCCCTGGCCCCAAGCCACCTCAGCAGTGCCCTTGCTCCTGCAGGGTCACCCCACACAGGTGCCACTTCATATCAAAAGGACAGCTGGACTCTGAGAACGAAGCTGAGAGGGAGCTGTAAGTTGTGCACAAGAGAAGGCTCAGACTCCACTGGCCTCAAGCCAGAGTGCTCGCCGACGGCAGCAGCAGGGCGGATGAGGAGCTGGCACTAACTGGATCAGGGCCTGCAGGTAATCAGGTTACCGTCGCCTTGGATGCTGCAGCGCCAGGCGGATGCCTGTAGAGCCTGGAGCTTGGCTCGGGATTGAGGGAGCACCCAAAGGGGAGACCCAGGAGGTACCTCATAGCCTCCCACAGGGCTCACGTATGACAGTGCAGGTAACACTGTACCTCATGTACGGGAAACCCAGGCTCAGGACAGCAAGGCCAATCTCCAGGGCCAAAGAGGCCGAACTCAAGACCCTGTCTGACCCCAAAGCCTGAGTTTGGAGTCTGGTTCAGCTCAACTCTCCCCACCTGCCCCAGCCACCAGGCCTGAGTATCAGCCTCCGTGGGTCACCCAAAGGCCTATGACATCCTGTGTGCGGCTTCCTGATGTCCAGCTCTGGCCTTGGAGGAACTGGCTTTTCCAGTTGGGCCGCTGGCCACTGCTCAGACCAAGACAGGGGCTCGAATTTCCTCCTCCCAGGCCCTCCACACTCAGACACCCTGGCCCTAAGCTGGCCCCAGTGAGCCCAGCCACGCTGGCACCAACAGCATGCCCCACAGCCCCAGACCCCACTGCACAACGGCCTTGCTGGGGACTAGAGGCTGTCCCCTGGCCCCATGGTCCTCACCCCCCTTGGCGTGCCTGGGCTCCGCTTCCCGGAATGAAGCCCAGTCAGCGGGGCTCCCCCCTCCTCCCCCGGTCGCCCTAATTTGATTTGATCTACACTCTGGAGGCCTTGGTCTCCGTCTTCTGAGTGGGCATCAGGTTTCTCCAGGCCAGCAGCCTAAGTGGCACCCAGGGCCAACAGGGCCCAGCGATGTTCAGTCCTCCAGACTGGCGCCATGCAGATACGCACGCAGTAACAATCTAGAGAACCTCAAACGTAAAGTTTAAATAAAAATGGGAAGGTATCAGACAGCAGGGAGGAAGCAGAGACAGGCCTAGGAGCACCGAGCTGAGATTTGAGATTTGCGTATGAGCTCCTCTACGTCTGTTTGCTGTCACACCAGCACGGCCAGTCTTTTTTGCCTCTGGCTGGCCCCCTGCAAAGGAAGTGAACGACCAGGGCTGTGTGCAGTCAATGGGGGCGGGGAGGCCGCCCATTCTCCTGGGACTGAGAAGAGGCCCGAGTCGCCCCGCGAAGGCTTCCCCTGCAGACCCTGCTCTAAACAAGGCACCACAGGCAGGAGCCCAATCCAGATGCCCACAGGGTTGAGGCCTGGACTCCCTGGACACAAGCCTAAGTCCCGCTCCTGTGGGCTGTGGGGATGGTCCATTCCTCTGTGGGAACCAAGAGTCTCCATCCCACCACAGCTGCAGCTCACCGCCTCACCTCAGAGCCCAATCTCAGGGGCTCAGGAGCCCAGCTGCACCTCGAGGAAGCAGGAAGAGCTGGTGGGGCCTTGGGAATTCCCATCTCTCCCTACCCAGCAGGGTGCAGAAAGCAACAGAGGTCTCGAAATGGGTTTATTCTGTAGAAACAACCCCTCGGAACTCCCAAGGCACTTCTCAGCATGACCTGTGTCCGTGGGCGGCTCAACCAGGTCGCAGCTGCTTCCTGTCCTGTCACTCATGCCACTTCGGCGCTTTCCCAAAACTGCTTTCCTTCATTCCCTCTCTGTCCCCTGGACTGTAGTCACAAGTTTGGAGGTCAGGTGGTCCACGGCCCCAGTCACATGGGGCTGAGAACGTCTCGGGAGACTGGCGCGCATGCAACGTGTCCCAGGGCCTGCTACCGGCCTGGCCGAAGGCTCTCATGCAGAAGCCATTCCAGGGACTCCAGGAGGTACGACATGCCATAGTGCTGGGCAATGTTCCGGAAGATTCTGATCTGCTCCATGAAGACCTGTAGGAACAGGCAGATGCTGTGAGGCCCCAATCCCACCCAGAGAGATCAATGAGGCAAGGCGGAGCCGAGGCAGGTGAGGGCAAGGGTCAGAGGCCATGACCCTGTCAGGAGCCCACCTGAGTGCGGATGGTGAGGGCAAAGTCCCCGGCGCAGCCACAGTACACAGGCATGTTGGTTTCCTTCACCCCGCGGCACTTCAGGCAGACCTGAAACAAGAGCAGCCCTGTTGGGCGCCAGCCCGCCTGCCCCTCCTGGGCCCACCCGCCGCCTCACCACCTGGGTCCCTGTGGCACAAGCCCCAGTCCTCACGCCAAACCCAAACCCTCACGCACAGAAACCCCTCTGCTGACTACAGGGTGTGTGGGGGACATGGCAGGCCCTGTGGCTCACCAGGTCCTGCAGGGTGAAGGCCATCAGCTTCTTCTGCAGAACGTCCACAAGGGCCATCTCAATGGCAGATGAGTCGTAGGCCGCCTGACAGTTGGGGCAGAACCACTGAGGCAGGACTGTCCCGTCCTAAGCGGAGCAAGAGGGGAGCGGTCACTGGCCCAGCCCTGGGCCACAGTGCCACGAGAAGCATCTCTGGGAGACGCCGTGCAGGAGAGCTTGGGCTGGGCTGAGGGGACAAGCCCCTGCTGGCTGCACATGTTCAACCCTGGCTTCCTGCCTGCTCCTAACCTACAGGAGAGGTGGGGGGTGGGGGTGTGACCCGCAGGACCCCACAATGGTCACAGATGGCCTGCCTCTACTGGCCAAGGGCCTGTTCCTAGAGTGCTCGGCTCAGCTGTCCCACCTGGGAGAAGGAGGAGTCTTTGCACAGGTCCAGGTCACGGCAGAAGTTGCAGCTGCGGCAGATGACCTCGGGGAGCACATAGGAGCGGCAGGGGTCTCTGAACTGGGCCTCCTCGGAGAACTCGCCAACATCCACCAGGCGAAGGAGGTCTCGGTTCAGCTTGTTCACCTGGTTTGTGATGTTTGTGTCCAGGGACAGTACCTGCAGCGACCACGACTCATGTCAGGAAGGAGCTCCCACGGCCCCCGATGGTGTCCAGACCAGGATCAGGCAACCCTTAAGCTACAGTTTCTCAGCATTTCATTCCTTCCTTAACTCCTGCAGAAGCGTCCGTAGGGAGAACCGACGCATCTACACTGGCAGCTCTGTGTCAGCGAGCAGAAGCTTCACTGGTGGACTGACCCAATGTTAGGGCAGTAACAACACTGACTCTACACAGTATCTTCTGGAAAACCAAGAAAGAGAGTCCCCAACTCATTCTAGGAGGCCAGCACTGCCCCAACACCAAACCCAAAAACAGCACAAGAAAACTGCAGACCGACAACCAGCAAAGCACAAAGAGTCCTGCATAGAATATCAGCACACCGACCCAACTTATAAAGAACACATAATCAGCCGGGCTCGGTGGCTCAGCCTGTCATCCCACGCCTTTGGGAGGCTGAGGTGAGT
>NW_007232176.1:75356-99104 GCF_000164805.1 Carlito syrichta | reverse complement strand
ACAAAAAAAAAAAAAAAAGAACACATAATCCAGAAACACACCTGCACACCAACAGCCAATTAAGGTGCGGAAAAGGTATGAAGATGATTCAATGGAAAAAGGATATACTTTTCAAAACATGGCTCTGGAACACAGGCACACCTTGGAGATATCACCAGTTCAGTTCCAGACCACCCCAACAAACCAAAGATAGCATCGAAGTGTGTCACACACACTTTTTTCATTTCCCAGTTCATATAAAAGTTATGTTGACAGCGGGTGTAGTGGTTCACGCCTGTAATCCCAGCACTTTGGGAGGCCGAGGCGAGAGGATTGCCTGAGCACACGGGTTTGAGACCAGCCTGGGTAATTTGGTAAGACCTCGTCTCTACAATAAATCAAAAAATCAGCTGGGCATGGTGGTGCATGCATGCCTGTGGTTCCAGCTACTTGGAAGGCTGAGGCGGAAGGATCACCTGAGCCCAGCAGGTCGAGGCTGCAATGGCCGTGAGCATGCCCCTGCACTCCAGCCTAGGCGACAGTGAGACTCCAACTCAAAAAAGAGTTATGTCTACACTATACTGTAGTCTATGAAGTGTACAATGTCTAAAAAAGTGTATATACCGTAATTTAAAGATGCTTTATTGCTAAAAAAAAAATGCTAATAAGCATTTGCGCCTTTAGTGAGCTATAATCTTCTTGATGGTGGAGAGTCTTGCCTGGTCAGGGTGGTGCTTGAGAAAGATGGGGGTGACTGTGGCAACTTCTTAAAATAAGACAACAAGCCGGGCTCAGTGGCTCAGCCCATAATCCTGCGCCTTTGGGAGGCTGAGGTGAGTGGATTGCCTGAGCCTGCGGGTTTGAGACCCGCCTGGGCAACTTGGCGAGACCTCATCTCTACAATAAATCAAAAAATTAGCCAGGCATGGTAGCGCGCACCTGTAGTTCCAGCTACGTGGAAGGTTGAGGCAGAAGGATCGCCGGAGCCCAGCAGGTCGAGGCTGCGGGGGCCAGGAGCGGCCACTGCACTCCAGTCTGGGCAACAGAGTGAGACTCCAACTCAAAAAAAATAATATATATATATGACAACAAGAAGTTTGTCACATTCTTTCATGAAAGATTTCTCTGTTGTATGTGTCTGACAGCATTTTACCCACAGCAGAACTTCTTTCTAGTTGAGTCAATCCTCTCAAACCCTGATGCTGCTTTATCAACTATGTTCATGTAATATTCGAAAGCCTTTGTTGTCATTTCAACAATGTTCACAGGCGAAGACTAGAAGTAGATTCCATCTCTCTTTGCCCATCCGTAAGAAGCAACTCGTCTGCTCAAGTTTCATTATGAGATGCAGCAACAATTCAGCCCCATCTCCAGGCTCCACTTCTCATTCTAGTTGCCTTCCTCTTTCCCTTCATCTGCAATAAATTCCTCCCCTGAAGTCTTACGTCCCTCAAAGTCATATAAGAAGGCTGGAATCGACTTCCAAAGGTGTATGTTGATATTCTGACCTTCCCCCATGAATCAAATGTTCTTAATGGCATCTAGAACAGTAGATTCTGCCCAGGTTTTCAGTGTACTTTGCCAAGATCCATCAGAGGAATTAATATCTGTAGCAGCTGAAGCCTTACAAAATGTATTTCTTACATGAAAGTTGGCTGGGCTTGGTTGCTCAGCCTGTAATCCCAGCACTTTGGGAGGCCGAGGCAAGTGGATTGCCTGAGCCTGTGGGTTTGAGACCAGCCCGGGCAACTTGGCGAGACCTTGTCTCTACAATAAATCAAAAATTAGCAGGACACAGTAGCACGTGCCTGTAGTGCTGGCTACTTGGAAGGCTGAGGCGGAAGGATCGCCAGAGCCCAGCAGGTCGACCCTGGGGTGGCCGTGAGTGTGCCACTGCATTCCAGCCTGGGTGACGTAGTGGTACTCACACACACACACACACACACACACTGGGTGATGTAGTGGTACACACACACACACACACACACGAAAGTTGAAATTCTCCATGATCCAGACACACACACACACACGAAAGTTGAAATTCTCCATGATCCAGAGCTGCACAATGGATACTGTGCTAACAGGCATGGGACACTTGTCTCTCACAGCTCCATCAGAGCTCGTGGGTAACCAGGTGCACTGCCAGTGGACAGTCATCTTTTGAAAGCAACCTTTTTCTGAGCTGTAGGACCCAACATAACTGGGCTTAACTGTCATCCAAGCTTTGTTCTTCCTTGTATGGGGCACAGGCGGAATAGATGCAGCACAATTCTTAAGAGGCCCAGGATGTTTGAAATGGTAAATGAGCACTGACTTCAGCTCCTGACTGCATTAGCTCCTAACCAGAGAGTTGGCCTGTCCTTTGAAGCCAGGAGTAAGCGTCGTCTTCCAGAAGACTGTTGCATATTCACTGAAAATCTGTCCTTTAGAGTGTCCACCTCTATCAGTGATGTCAGCTGGATCTTCTGGAGAACTCACTGCCTTACCTTGCATGTGTATGCTATAGGGATGGCTTCTTTCCTTCAAACTCATGAGCCCACCTCTGCCAGCTCCAGCTTTCCTTCTGCTGCTTCCTCACCTCTCTCGGCCTTCTTGGAATTGAAGGGAGTCAGGGCCTTGATCTGGATTAGGCTTTGGCTTAAGGGAATGTCATGGCTGGTTTGATCTATCCAGACCACTCACACTTTCTCCATATCAGCATTCATGTGTTCACTTTTAATTTCCTTCAAGATCTTTTCCTCTGCATGCACAACTTGGCTGTTTGGCACAAGAGGCCTAGCTTTTGGCCTATCCTGATATGCTTTCCTCACTAAGCTTAATTCTTTCTAGCTTTTGATTTTTGGTGTGAGGTGTACAACTCTTCCTTTCACTCGAACACACGGAGGCCTGTCGGGTTATTGACTGATTTAACGTTAATATTGTTGTGCCCAAGGAAAGGGAGAAAGACGGGGAGTGGTTGGTCAGTGGAGCAGTCAGAATACACACACACTTATCGATTAAGTTCACCGCCTTATATAGGCATAGATCATGGTGTCCTTAAACAATTACAAGATATAATATATGAAAAGTTTGCAAGAATTACCAAAATGTGACAGAGATATGAAGTGAGCATATGCTGTTGGAAAGTGGTGCCAATACATTTCAACACAGGGCTGCCACGAACCTTCAGTTTGCAAACACATGATCTGAGAAGTACAGTGAAATGAGGTCTGCCTACATTTACAGCTCCTAATGCAGAAATAGGAACCTCAGTCTATAACATGCACATTGCACAAAAATTAACTCAAAATGGATCATGTACTAAAAGTTAAACCTAAAACTATAACTCTTGCAGGAAAAAAGTAAGAAAATCTGTGTCCTCAGTTAAAGCAAAGATTCCTTACATAGATACACCAAAAGCACCAGTCATTAAAAATGATCAGTAAATTAGGTCAAAGTTAAAATCTGCTCATTGAAAAATGCTGTTAAGAGAATTTTTTTTTTTGAGTCGGTCTCACTGTTGCCCAGGCTGGAGTGCAGGGGCATGCTCACAGCTACCGCAGCCTCGATCTGCTGGGGTCAGGCGATCCTTCCGCCTCAGCCTTCCAAGTAGCTGGAACCCCGGGTGCACGCTACCAAGACTGGCTAATTTTTTTTTATTCATTGTAGAGATAAGGTCTCGCCAAATTGACCAGGCTAGTTTCAAGCCCATGGGTTCAGGCAATCATCTCACCTTGGCCTCCCAAAGTGCTGGGATTATTATAGGCATGAGCCACTGTGCCCAGCCTGTTGAGAAAATTTAAAAGGCAAGCCAAAGTTTGGGAAGAAAACTTAAAAATCACATATCTGATAAAAGACTGTAGCCTGAAGACATAAAGAGTTTTCAAAATATAGAAATATATAAATAGGCCAGGCTCAGTGGCTCAGCCCATAATCCTAGCATTTTGGGAGGCTGAGGAGAGTGGATTATCTGAGCCCAAGGGTTCGAGACCAGCCTGGGCAACTTTGCGAGATCTTGTCTCTACAATAAATTGAAAAAATCAGCCAGGTGTGGTAGCACACGCCTATAGTTCCGGCTACTTGGAAGGCTGAGATGGAAGGATTGCTGGAGCCCAGATTGATGCTGGGGTGGCCGTGAGTGTGCCACTACACTCCACCCTGGGCGATGAGTGAGACTCCAACTCAAAACAAAAAGAAAGAAAGAAAAAAAAATATATAATTCTCGACAATAAGACAACGCATTTTATTTATTTATTTTTTGGGTTGGAGTCACTCCATCGCCCAGGCTGGAGGGCAGTGGCACTCTCACGGCCACCCCAGTGTCAACCTGCTGGGCTCAGGTCGTCCTTCCACCTCAGCCTTCCAAGTAGCTGGAACTACAGGCACATGCTACCATGCCCGGCTAATTTTTTGATTTATTATAGAGATGAGGTCTCGCCAAGTTGCCCAGACTGTTCTCGAACCTATAGGCTCAGGCAATCCCCTCCCCTTGGCCTTTCACAGTGCTGGGATTACAGGTAAGACAACGCATTTTAAAATAGCGGATAAGGCTGGGCACAGTGGCTCACGCCTATAATCCCAGTGCTTTGGGAGGCGAGGTGAGAGGATTGCCTGAGTCCACAGCTCTACAAAAAATAAATAAAAAATTAGCCAGGTGTGGTGGTACATGCCTATAGTTCCAGCTACTTGGAAAACTGAGGTGGAAGGATCACCTGAGCCCAGTAGGTCAAGGCTGTGGTAAGCGTGCCACTGCGGTCCAGTCTAGGTGATAGAATGAGATTCCAACCCCCAAAATAATAAAATAAAATAAAAGGCAGAAGATTTGAACATTTCATCAAAGAAGATGCACGGATGGCAGGCAAGCCACTAAAAAATGCTCCACATCATTAGTCATTAGTGAAATGTAAATCAAACACACAATGAGACACTACTACACACCTATTTGAGTAGCTGAAATTCTAAAAACTAACAATACCAAGTTCTGGTGAGGATGTGAAGCAGCTAGAACTCTTGTCAGATGCTGCCGACGAGACTGTGAGACAGTGCAGCCACTCAGAAAAGTTTAGCTGTTTCTTACAAAGTTAAACATACACTTAAAAAAACGATCTAGCAATTCCCCACATGGGTTTTTACCTAAGAGAAATAAGTTTATGTCCAAAGCCTACAGAATGTCTGCAGCAGCTCTGCTATTAATCACCAGAAAACAAAAACAACCAGTGAACAGAAAGCAACTATGGACACTACTCAGCAGCAGAGAGAAGGAAGTTCTGAGACAGGCCGCGGCGTGGCTGAGTCTCAAGTGTGTTCTGATAAGGAGCCCGATCCCGAAGGCTACACACACAGAAAGACCCCACTTATGTGACATTCTGGAAGAGAGGAAAATGCAGAGGCCACTTCTAAGAGCAGCACTTTGGCAGGCTGAGACAGGAGGACAGCTTGCAGCCAGAAGTTTGAGACTAACCTGGGCAACATAGTGAGGTCCTGTCTCTATAAAAAAATTGAAACATTAAAAAAAAATTAAACATTAGCCAGGTGAGGTGACGCATGCCTATAGTGCTTAGGAGGCTGAGGCAGGAGAATCGCTTGAGCCCAAGAGTGTGAGGCTGCAATGAGTTACGGTGGCACTACTGCACTCCAGCCTGGGTAACAGAGAAAGACCCTGTCTCTAAAAAATAAAAAAGAAACACTCAGGGTTGGAGGTCAGATCAGTGGCTCTCAGGGGATAGGGGAAGGGAAGAGGGAACACAGGGGTTGATGAATATTCTAGCTCTCAACTGTGGAAGTGACCACATGCCTTGGCAAAACATAAATGCATACTAAAAAGGGTAAATTTAACTGTATGTAAATTATACCTTAATAAAATACACTTAAAACCTTTTAAAGTCAACAGTGAAATTAAAGTGGCAAACTAAAAACATTTCTTTATACAAACAGTCCATTGATTGCAAGCATGATCTCACAGCGTGTGCAATTAGCTTGCTGGGAGGTGAAGTCACGAGATGGACACAGTGCTCTGTGAAGGCTGACACCACCCAGTCGTTATCTGGTAACATCATCCGCTTGCTGGCCCTGGCCGCCTTTCCCAGAGAGGTATCAGCATCCAAGCAAGCTCTCACCTTTTAAGTTCTGTGTCCTCATCCGGCCCACTGGTCTCCTGTGACCCTCGGGCAGCCTCCGTCCACCTGGCCTGTGTCCCATGTGCTTTCACCAACACACCAAGCTTACCCACCCCAGGGCCTCTCCCAGATGCTCTTCTCCCCAGAGGCTATGTCCTCACGGCACCTGCATCTGAACTGACCTGTCCCTTTGCTGGCCAGTGTCTGCCCCACAGTCCCCATGCGGGCAGAGCCTTGCCAGTCTTGCTTACACCCAAACCCAAATGCCTCAGCTGCATGTGACAGGGATGCAGTAGGTGCTGGTGGAACGAACAAGTGACTTACACCAGCCCCTCCCCTTGCACACATGTATACCTTCACCTTACAATGCACCTGCTGGCTCTCCCTTGTACATGTGGATCTCACAATGCACCTACTGGCTCTCCCTTGTACACGTCAGTGCTCTTATCTTGCACATGCACGCCAGCACCTTCCTCCTGTGCACACTTAACTTTCTCATCTGGCACACATGCTGGCACCCTCACCTTGCACACGTATTTGATGAACTCCAGAACAGGGTTGTTGAGCAGTAAGTGAGAGCCAGGGAGGAGAGGAAACATATCCGAGAGCTCGGTGGAATTCCGAGAGCCTGTGACTTTCTTCTGGATCTTCTGGGTGATGGTGAAGAAGCTCTGAGTGAGCTCGTTGGCCACATAGTCTTGAGAGAAGGTGATCATCCCTGGGGAGCAACAACGATGCTGAGGGAAGGTTTTGGGGTCCGCTCTGGCACTGGGGACCTCCCACCCATCAGCACGGACCAGGCGAGGTACACAGAGGGGTCAGGTCACCAATGGCTCACCAGGAAGGGCTCCAGTTGCCCCCTCGGTCTCCTGGGAGAACTGGCTGGGCCCCCTCCTCCTCACAGGGGTGCTCCCTGGGGCGCTGCGCCTCAGCCCGTCCTTCATGCTGTGGTACACGGCCACAATGTATGCTGTAGAGAGACAGGCACATGCCACAGGCCCTGAGAGCTGAGGACACTGGGAAATGCCCCAGAGTCTAAAGGTACCCCTATGGTTTGTCAGATCACCAGACAGACTCAGCTGAAAAGTCACTGCTAGAGATTTTCTTTGCTGCTTTAGATGAGCCAAAGGTGAACTAGAGAAGTGGAAATGGGAAGGGACACTTGCTGATACCCAAGCTCACACTCAGAGTTCTAGAAAGGTCTATAAATAAGGCAATGCATATTAACCGTCTGGGCAGTGAGCAAAAAACACCTCCCAACACAAGCAAAAGCTGGACCCTGGTGTCAGCAAATTTCTCAAAAAACGTCCTCTGGGCTCATAAACCTGGAGCTTTTCTAAGGAGAAGTAGACAAAACTATAAAATAATCACTGAGAACACCACCTCTATCACTACGTGTGTGTGTGTGTGTGTGTGTGTGTGTGTGTGTGTGTGTCTATCTGCTGCAGTTTAATTACAACGTTCATCGTGACTTGCTGTTTTAGCGCACGACTCTGAATTACTAAGGTATTTGACTTATAGCGTATCAGCCTAGGTACCTGACCTGCAAACACTAAACCCTCAGATCCAAACCAAGATAGAGACGTTTCCTAAACCAGAAAGTTCCAGGGGTTCCTCTTACGTTGTTGTGTGTGCAACATGCACAAATGTCCCCAGGAAATGGGGGTGACCCAGTTATCAAAATATATCTCAGGAGCAGAACCAGGAAGCCCTTCAGAGACACAGCCAGGGCAGCTGCTCCCCAAGGGCTTTCCTGACAGGGAAGTCAGCAATCCCTGTCTGTCCTTCCTTTGGGGGAGGATGTGCCTGCCACTGCAGCCTCCAGGGTCACAGGGCCACCTCGCCAACTCTTGCCTGCTGAGCCTGCTCCACCTGACCGGACATTCCAACTTCTCCCTTTTTGTGACGCCATCGTGCCAGAGCCACGCTGCTGAACCACCAGTCGGCCCTGACGTAGGGCTGCCCACCTGAGCTCCAGGCTCACCCGAGACAATCATGAGGAAGTAGCTTTGGCAGGAGGCCGCCTGCGGCAAAAACTGCAGAATGTTCCAGTTGTTCTCTAGCAAGTCCTCCACGTCGGATTCCTCCATGCCCTCCTCCTCCTTCTCACCGTCCGCATCTTCCGGCTCATCCTCTGTCCCCTCCGCTTTCTGGGAGTCCTGCTGCAACATGACATCAGCGTGTGTTCCCGGGCAGACCGCATGAGGGAGGAGCCCCTGAGCGAAGGCTCTCCTGCTGGGCCTGAGCAACCCACTGATTCGTGGGCCAAGTACACCCCTGGGCTACGCCCAGCACAGGGGCTCTGCAGACCATACCTGGTGCACAGAACCGCCAGTATGGGGGACTCTGGTCCTCGCCCTGCTCTTTCCAGAGGATTCACTTTAAAATGACTCAATTCCCACCTCCCCGGAAGGGAAGAATTCACTAGAGTGTCCTGGGGACCAGTTCTCTACCTTGATTCAAGGGTCTCCTGGGAAGGCTACTTGTCAGACCCAGCTTTATGCAGACACTCCTCCCGCAGGCTGCTGTATTCCTGACACAATGCCGTTCATGTAGACAATGACGCCTGCTGTGTCCACCCTGACTGTGCTGGTACCATCCTCAGAGCTGTCTATACCGCCTGCGCTCTCCTCAGAGCTGTCTACACTGCCTGCCCTGACTGCCTGCACCCACCTGAGAGCTGTCTACACTGCCTGGCCTGCCTGCACCCACCTCAGAGCTATCTATACCTCCTGCCCTGACCACCTGCCCTCTCCTTAGAGCTGTCTACACTGCCTGCCCTGACCACCTGCCTTCTCCTCAGAGCTGTCTATATCGCCCGCCCTGTCTGTACCTCCTCAGAGCTATCTACCT
This sequence comes from Carlito syrichta, assembly GCF_000164805.1. Taxonomy (NCBI): domain Eukaryota; kingdom Metazoa; phylum Chordata; class Mammalia; order Primates; family Tarsiidae; genus Carlito; species Carlito syrichta. The sequence continues at coordinate 90,177 of NW_007232176.1, read as the reverse complement.
TGCCTGCCCTCTCCTCGGAGCTGCCTACACGACCTGCCCTGTCCTCAGAGCTGTCTATACTGCCTGCCCTGACTGCCCAAACCCTCTTCAGAGATGTCGACAACTGCCTACTCTGACCGCCTACCCTGACCCCCTGCACCCTCCCCAGAGCTGTCTATACCACCTGCACTTCTTCCTCCCACTTTCTTCCGAGATCCCTCGATTGGGCTTTGTCCCCCAACTCCAACCAGAATCACTCCTGTCCTGGTGTCCAGGGCAGCATCAGCCCCATCCCACTGACTCTCAGCAGCGTCCGCCTTCTTCCTGAAAGGCTTTCCTGATGACGCCCCAGGCCCTGGCTCCGGCATCCCCCACCCGCTGTGGCGTCCTCTCGATCCTCTGTGAGGAACCTGTGGAGGATGCAGGTCTCTGTTCTCTCGACCTACCCAGCAGCTCCTGTCCCAGCTGTCCACCTGTGTCCTGACCTCACAAATGCTCTGCATCCTAGCCAGATGCGGCCTCCCTCCACCCAAGCTGCTCCCGAGAGTGCTCACAGCTGGGCATCCCCCACATCCAACCTGCAGCCTCTTAGCTCCGCTTCAAACCCTGCCCAGGTGCCCCTCACTGACCCAGCCACACAGCCCTTCCCCTGTGTGGACACCAACGGGCTCTACTGCCATTGCCCTCTGATGGTGCCTCATGCACACAGGGCCAAGCCAGGTCCCTACATTGCCAGCTCAGAACCTCCTATCTACACTGAGGCCAAGTACCTGCCCTGCCACGCCCAAGTGGCCTGGCCCTGTCAGCTCAGCCCCCATCTGTGACCATCACCCCACCCACCCATGCCCAGCCTTCCTATCCACCTCATGGCCTCCACCTCCTGAGCGACAACAGCCTCTGGCCCCTGCGGCAAATGTTGCCCTTCCCAGGGCCAGCACTGCCTTCCACATTTGATCATGTTTGCTCACGGTCTTTCCCTCCACGAGTCAACCACAGCAGGATGAAGCTGGTGTTTGCTGCTGCCCAGTGTGGCCCATGCCAGGCCTGGCCCGTGGCCCGCAGGCTCAGTAGTTGCCGCAGGAGAAATGTGGACCCCAAAGCCACTTCAGATCCCCTGCAGCTCTCTCACCTGTCCATAGTGAACACTAGACGGAACTTTTCCTTTGATTCCACCATAGTTAGAAGGATCCATCCAGAGAAGAAATTCCCAGCATCGAGAGAAGGAAATTGTCAAGGAGTGGAAGAGCTCCTTGGAATGGATACTGCAGGAGAAACATTTGAAAAGCGGTTGAAATGAAGCTGGGAGTCCTTGTTTTCTCCTTTGTACTTATCGACTTACCTCCCACTTACCTAAGAATGAATTTAAAAGTTCATTCAGATTACATCATCCCCCAAACTTCCTAGGAAAAGGTGGCAAACACAGTACTAAGGAGATTGGCAGACCGAACCAGCTGCAGCCCTGGAGCCGGGGGCCACAAGAGAAGGCCTGGACATGCTCTCATGCTCCGGGCAAGCCCGCAGGGGGGACGGCCTCTGTTTCACGGCCTCAGACATCTGCAGTGACAGGCAGCTAACCATTTGCTCCCCACCATCTAAGTGGTATGCCTTCTGACCACCTTGGTCAAGCTGGCCTCCTTCCTACAACTGGCCCAATCATCTGCACATCAGGTCATTTAGCCAAAACAAAAGAAGAAAAAAACAAAGAGAAAAGGGAGAAAAGGAGGAAGGGAGTCCTAAGGAACGATTTTCAGAATGCCGCTAAAGGACTCAGAGCATGACTTCTCTGGACTTCACATTCTCCCTAACTCTGCTCTTAGCTCAAAGGGGAGGAGAGTGGCCTGTTTCTCAACATGACCCAAGCCAGCCACCTCTGGCGCAGGACCCTCCGGGAGTTGCCACAGCCCACACAGACGAGAGGCACACCTTTCCTTTCATGACTCAGTCACATTGTCTAAAACATGATTCCCCAGGCCTGTTGGGTACTCAGCGTGACCAATGACAGGTCAGAAGCTCCTCTTGGAATCCAAGGATAATACTAGGAAGACAAAGGCACACACAGGTCTGCAGGACAACAACGGTCTTGTGCTTCAAATTACTCCGGTGCAGTTTTTGGTTTTTTTTTTTTGAGTTGGGTCTCACTCTGTCCCTCAGGCTGGAGTACAGTGGCATGATCGTGGCTCACGGCAGCCTCAAACTGCTGGGCTCAGGTTATTCTTCTACCTCAGCCTCCCGAGTCACTGGGACTACATACAGATGTGTACCAACATGCCTGGCCAATTTTTTACTTTTTTTTTTGTAGAGACGAGGTCTTGCTATGCTGCCCAGGTTGGTCTCAAACTCCTAGGTTCAACCAACCTCCCACCTCAGCCTCCCAAAGTGCTGGGATTACACGTGACCCACTTCGCCAGGCCTCCAGTGCCTATGTTTTGATAGCAATAAAAACCCCCTAAGCTCTACCTCCTACAATTCAGTAATAAGACTTATCATCAACTTAGTGCTTGCCCTTTCTGGGGTGCCCCTGGTGCTGCTCTTATAATCATACGAGGAGCAGATCTACTGGGATTTTCTGTGCCTGTTAGCAATTCCTCTCTCTGTGCCTGGACAAGTGCTTCACTCACATCCAGGGAGTTCACCCTGGAGTGGGGGCTTCCCAGTATCAACAGAACAAAGGGAGACAGTCTTGGAAACCTTACTGTTGCTCTGTCTTCTACTCACATTTCAGAGTACTGAATATATGATGAGCATGGCTAGGCCAAGGAAGGAGCCTCGGGGAACACAGCCTGGAGGCAAATGGTCACTACCTGGAAGTCTAACTACCACACCTGCCCGACAGCTGAAAGCTCTGCTCCCAGTCGCCAACACTGATGTTCAGGAAAGGTTTACACCTTTATGTGGTGCATATACTCAGGGCAGCAACTTGAATGTGCGTCTCACAGGAAAATAAGAAAACAAACAAACACCACTTTACGGACCTGTCTTACCAGAGGCAAGCACTCCCTGAACTTCCTAAACTCTAGCAGCAAGTCCGCACACCTGAGCATGGCCTACACTTTGCTGCAACACTTGAAAGGCAGTCATCACCCTTTCTGTGTGTTGTGGCTTCACCCTTGGTGTGTGCCGTGCTAAGGACTTTCCAGTCCAGCCAAGGGAACCACTGGCATTTCAGGGGGTCCTTTGAGCACCCCTCCCAGAACCATAGTGGGTGGTGTTATCAGGCCGCACCAGCCCTACCTGTTGGTGATGTATTCCACATAGGCAATGGCGTCTTCAATCCGGCGCTTCTTCGTACAGAGGATGATGCGGTTAAAGTTGGCATAGATGACGGACGACCCCAGGCGTTTGAACTCAGCAATGAGCCTGCAGAGCAAGTTCAGATCAACAGTGGAGATGCCATGGTGTGCAACAAAGCACAGGGTGCAGGAAAACCGTGGGAGAACGACTATGGTCCCCAAGTGGAAAAGCCTCCCGAATACACTGAGAACCCAGAAGTAGTGAGGACAGCTGGGGGAAACAGAAAAATGGCTACTTCTTAGAGAGAACTCATTCAGTGTTTAATTAAAAAACCCAACAAACTACAGAAAAATGGACAAAGAACATGAAAAGAAAGTTCAGCATCATTCATGTTAAGAATCACAAAGTAGCCAGGTGCAGTAGCTCAAACCTGTGATCCCAGCAGTTTGGGAGGTGGAGGAGAGAGGATTGCCTGACCTCAGGCATTCGAGTCCAGCCTGAACAACGTGGTGAGACCTTGTCTCGACAATAAGTCAAAAAATTAGCCAAGTGTGGTGGCAAATGCCTGTAGTTCCAACTACTTGGAAGGCTAAGGAAGAAGGATCGCCTAAACCCAGCAGGTCAAGGCTGCGGTGGCCATGAGTGTGCCACTGCACTTCAGCCTGGGCAGGAGTGAGACTCGGACTTGGAAAAAAAAAGAATTACAAAGTAAGACAGCAGTGAGAAGTATTTGCACCCATCAGGATGGCAGTGCTGCCAAGCCATGTTGGTGAGGCGGGGGTGGGGACCAGCAGCTGCAATCAGCTCTGTGGGGGCACTCTGGCAACATCCCACCCTGACATGTACCCAGGTAAAGGACCTGTCAGGTCTGTACCAGTTCCACTTCCCAGGAACCATCCTAAGATGGATTTGCATGACCTCATGCACAAAGTCCTTCGCTGATCAGCTATTTTTAAGAGCAGGAGGCTAGAAAGAACCTGAATATCCATTAGTATGGCCCAACCATACACAGATCTCCAAGGTATACTATGAACCAAAACAAGCAAGGTGCAGAATAGATTCGGCAGAGCACAACTGGTGCAAACAAGGGGCAGAAGACATCGTGCCAACCAACATCCTCAGGAAGGATGTGCACGGCACACCACGGCAGCAGCTGGCTTTTCCTGGGGTCCTCTCACTGGTTACATGTCATGAACCCAGAAAGAGACCACTGGTCCCAGAGTGCCAGCTGGTGGCTGATCCTCTAGTTCCTGGAGCTAAGGGATCAGTGAGGCTGAGAAAGCGCCACCTGCAGCCCTGGGCCGGGGGGTGCACTCACTGCAGGAAGAGCTTCTTCATCATGTTATGCAGTGTCCGGTGCAGGGCGGGGTCGTGGAGCAGAGAGCATGGCGACCGCAGCCAGCGGTAGAAGTGCATCACCTGGTTGTCAGCATAGATGTTGTGGTACTGTGTGATCTCTTTCACCCAGCCCACGACCATGCTCTTCAGAATCCTGAAAGAGACACAAACGAGGCCATCCCCACTGCCCGCCAGCCCCACCTGCCCTCCTCACCACCTCACATGCAGGCACCGTCCGATATCTTCCCTTCACCTTGCACCTCATCCGTGTCTTCCCATCTCACGCCTCAAACCAGCTCAGGCCTCAGCACCGTCCTTAGCAAACCCAAACTCCCACTGCTTGCTCTGAGCCAGGACAGGCAGATGGGCAAGATAGGCCCCTGTCCTCCAGGAGAAGCTCAGTACAAGGCAGTGAGTGTGCAGTGCATGGGGGCATCTGCAACCTGGCACTAGAAGGGGAACACCACACCCCAGCGGCCCAGGTTGGGGACCAGGGGTAAGAACTCAGAGGTAGGCCAGGCTCAGTGGCTCGGCCTGTAATCCCAGCACTTTGGGAGGCTGAGGCAAGTGGACTGCCTGATCCCGCAGGTTTGAGACCAGCCCAGGCAACTTGGCAAGACCTCATCTCTGCAATAAATTAAAAAAAAAATTAGCCGGCGAGGTAGCACGCGCCTGTAGTTCCGGCTATTTGGAAGGCTGAGGCAGGATTGCCAAAGCCCAGAAGGTTGACACGGGGGGGGGGGGGGTCTGAGTGTGCCACTGTACTCCAGCTTGCCTGACAGAGCAAGACCTCAACTCTCAAAAAAAAAAAAAAAACAAAAAAACAAAAAAAACCTCAGAGGCATCTCTTCCACCCAGCAAACTGGGCTCTCCGCTTTCTCACCACTTCCTCCAAGTGGACCACTTAGGCATCTGCCCGTGAGCTTCAAGTGACCCACACCCTGCTCCCTTGTATACACTGCTCCTTGCCTCTCTGTTCCTCTCTCCTGACCTATTTGACAAATCCTTGAACTTGTTTTCTATTGTGGTGGATTGTGCCTTCCATCTGCAAAAGGAAGGACTGCCCTGGGCTGGGTACTCCCTGGATGCTGAGGGAACCCCAAGGCTGGGCGCCAGCACCAGAGTAATGGTCGGGCAGGCATAAACTGGACATGGGTCATACAAGAGTCACATGGGTGTCTGCCACTGTAAACAAGTTTCTCGTGTGAGAGACTCCTGGTCGTGAGTCAGAAGACTAGGCATTAGACCATCCTTCAGGTAAAAGTACCTGGTGAAAGGGACACTGTGCACAGCATGTCCAGCCCCTTCACTTCCAGGGAAGGCAGGGCTGCCTGCTGCTCTGGTACTGGAACCCCAATTTAGCTACTGGCTCTCAAAGAAGAACCTCACCCTGCTGAAGAATTAGGCACAACATCATGGGGTCAGCAAAAGACCGTTACAACCGGACCCACAGAGGCCAGAGTCACATTCTCAAAACTGTTATCACACTTCCCCTGGTTAAATCACCTTGGCCAACTCAGCAGCACAGCGACACCCACTTTCCTCAGCAATTCCTGGTGGTTTGACTCCATCTACCCTTCAGGACTGGACTATCTACTTTTCTGCTAAAAACTGTCATCACACTTCACCTGGTTATATCACCTTGGCCAACTCAACAGCCTGGCGACACCCACATTCCTCAGCGATTCCTGCCATTGGCAGTCTGACTCCATCTACCCTTCGGGACTGGACTACCTACTTTTCTGCTAAGATCCTGCTCCTGGCCACTGACCACCTCCTGGCCTCTCTTTCAACCAGTCTCCCCCGCCCCGCCCTGCTCAATTTCCCCAGCTCTGACAAATTCCCTCTCCTCCTTCTGGGTGAAGGCAACAGCAATGGCTGAGGAACATATTCTGGAATTACACAGACTTGTTACTGAGTACCGACCCTTCTGCTCAATTGCACTATGACCACAACCACGTGGGCCCCTCTGACCCCAGTTTCTTCATCTGTAAAATGGGTAATAACTGCTCTGCCTCTCGGGGCTGCTATGGGGACTGAGGCAGAATGGAAGCATGCTCGGCCTGTTTCCTGGTACCCAGGAGGTGTCCCATAGCATGAACTACCATGGACAAGCAGCGTGTGTGGCTGCCCCTGGCCGCCCTGTGCAGATCTCTCTGACGTCTAAACACTGGCAGCTTGCACAACTCACTCATGGAGCTGGAAATTCCTATTGACACACTCGGGTCACATCAAAAGCAGCCCTAGTTAGAAAGGCTTTCATGTGAAGTGCTAATGACCACAGGGAGGGTCCCCCTGATGACCAGACAAGGCACATCCATAGGCTGTAAAGACAACTGAAGACGAGAAGCCTTGTGGCATGGCAGTCTCTGGCTCTGCAGATGGGCTAGGAAAGCTCGAGGAGCACAGTCTCAGAACTCAGCTTTCCAAACGAGGGCAGAGGTTAAAATCTCTCTACTGCTCCCTCCAGGAGAGGGCAGTACCTGAAAGTGTTAGAGCAGAGGGCCATCTCGTCGTAGCTGGCCAGGGCATTGGTGGCCTGGCTGCCCGTGATCATGTCCTCCAGGGACGCCTGCTGAATCACGTCGAAGCTGATGCCCATGCTGTCGGCCCCCTCCATGTCGTTGATGTGGTGAGACTGCAGAATGGTGTTGACAGCCAGGTTCTGAAGGTCCAGCTCCACACACACTGCATGGAAAGACACGCATTAGGCCAGCACCCTGCCGCTCCAGCCTACCCGCCCCAGGTCCAACTCTAGCCAAGTCCGTCGGTAGGATCAGCACCAGACCTGCCTGCACCCATCCCCACACCTGCCAGGGCACACGGCTTTCCCGGGCCCTCGAGGCCCAGAGGGCTGCCAGTCATGGAATCCAGGAAGTACCCCGGCAGCTTCAGCTTCTGGTCTGCGAGGTTGGGCTCTGAGCCTATCACTGGGTGCTATCACCTAAACAGGATGTCACAAGCAGGAAGAAGCACCAGCCCAGGGTCTGTGGGCCTCGTCCTCCTGTCCTTTACCTGTGGAGTAGCAGCCTGAGTTGTTGATCTCCACGGTGGCTTGGTCATCGAACTCCATGACGAGGCGGTTGTCATCGGCCTCCTTTCCACCCAGGTCAGGGCGGGCTGTAGGGGACAGCCAGAGCAGATGGTTGTGGCGCTGGAGGTGGCGGGCAAAGAAGAGGTCGGAGCCAAAGGTGGAGATGTCCTCGGGCAGGTTCCCGATGGGAATGTGAAAGTACCTGTACGAGGGCATGGTCAGTCCTAGGGACATCGACATGTGGAAGCCGTGAGGCCTGTCCTGCCAGGAACAGCTCACCTAGGATGCCAGGCACAGCCCGGGCTTCCCAGAGTCCCAGCTGCCTCTTCTGTGCTTACCTGCTCATCTCAAAGGCCTGCGTCAGGCAGGTGTCCAGGTTGAGGTAGTGCCGGATCATGCGCCGGGCTCCATGGCGCTGCCAGTCCAGGACTCCATAGCTGATTTTGTCAGCCACACGGACAGGCACCAGCGGGAACTCCTCCAGGACAGGAATCTCGCTGGCCAGCCTCCTCAGCTCCCAGCTGGACTGAACAGCGATGAGCGTGGGCCCCCGGCGCTCCTCCTGGGTCAGGGCAGAAGGGAAGACAGGACCTGGGTGGACCCAGCCTCGGGGAAAGGGGCTCACGGGGCAGGACCCTAGCCCCCTCACCTTGTAGGCGAGCAGGAAACGCTGGATGGCTCTGCAGATGGTCTTCAGGTCAGTTTCCGCACGAACTTCAAAGGTGTGTTTGGGAGGTGGCAGGAGCTCAGGGCCCACCTTCTCCAGCATGAGGCCATGCTCCGCCGAGTACAGGCTGCTGAGGCTGGGCATCTGGTTGCTACGCACCTGGACAGATGCCACACATTAGCTTGGACCTGCGCAGGGCAGCCCTGAAGGCAGACCCTGCCCCGCTGCTCCCTAACTCAGTCACAGCATGCCTTCGAGGACACGGCCAGGAGAGCCAGTGTTCTCCTACAGATTGCACCCCCAGCCTGCCCCACAGTGGGTCCAGGGACTCACGGTGTCCAACACAAACACAGACGCTCTACGCTGCGTGGGAATGAAAACCCCAAAGAGTGCCTTGTGGCCCTGTGAGTGGTGGTACAGGTAGAGGTGGCGGATGCTCCCTGTAGGAAGAAACGCTCGTCACCTGAATGCACGGAAAGCAGGGGCAGGGGCAAGGTGTGTGGCGGGCAGCAGGGCACACCGTACCTGGTTCCAGGTAGCTGAACTGGGCCAGAGAACGCATCTCCAGGTACTCAAGGGCAAAGGTTTCTGACTCCCAGCCTGAAAGGTGCCTCACCAGCTGCTTATTGACCACACACACACAGCCCAGATGTACAAGGGCCCGGAACAACAAGGGAACCTGGAAGAGGCAGGCGGTGGGGTTGAGAGGGTGCCAACAGCCGCAAACGACCCATCTCTGCACACGGTTGCGCCCCCTGCAGCTGCCTGGCTGCCTCCAGCAGATATGTGGCTCATGCCACCTCCCCACACAAGGTAGAGTCCATTATCACTGCTGCCACCTGGCCACGCCTGTGTGCTTCTTCCCACTCTCTGTCCAGCTGGAGCCTTACCTGGTTCCACTGAGTATGGTGGGGAGATAGTTACCTGTGTCTCATACACGCCCTCGATGTCTGGCGCTGCCAGCTCAGTATTAATCTCGTTGATATGTTCTTGGTACATGTCCTCTGGCACTGAATACTCATAGAGATTGTAGACTACATTGGAGCGAGGAAGGACCCGATTTACCTGGTGACAATGCAGCAGTGATCCTGTCACATGGCTTAAGTGGTAATGCCTGTTGCCCATACACATGCACACATACATACATACATGCATACACATGCGTCCTAGGACTTCAAGGACTCACAAAAATGGGATAAACCACCTCTCCTAATGGTTCCAACTACAAGCCCTGGATATAAACTTTAAAAGCAGCCTGTGGCCTTTGAGAAGTAAATAACAGCTCTCAGACTTGGGGGGTTAACACCAGCCCAGGGAGGTTCACCTTTCATTTTCCTTCGTTTTCTCCTGGGACAGAAACCACAGTTTCCTACTCAGAGGAACGGAAAAAGGGCCCCTGGGGAGCCAGAAAATGGGAGGGGGTAGGGAGGAGGATGGGGGAGGAAAGGGGTACTGGAGAGGGGCTGCCTTAATTTTGTGCATAGACAGCACAAGTCCCAGGTCATCCGAAGCTGCATTTGCACAGGCAGATCCAAGGCAGCACAGCAAAGGCTCTGGGGACTGAGCTGACATTGGAATACTGGAAGCTCTGCACAAAGAAGACAAGACAGAACTTGGGATCTAGAATTAGCTGGGTTGGATACCTGCTAAAACAGCAACAAAATCCATACCCTCTAAAGAATTTTTTAAAAACACTCAAAGTCTCGAAAAAAAAAAAAGCCGGGCTCGGTGGCTCAGCCTGTAATCCCGCGCCTTTGGGAGGCCGAGGCGAGTGGATTGCCTGAGCCCGCGGGTTCGAGACCCGCCTGGGCAGCGAGACCTCATCTCTACAATAAATCAAAAAATCAGCCGGGCATGGCAGCGCATGCCTGTAATTCCAGCTACTCAGAAGGCTGAGGCGGAAGGATCGCCCGAGCCCAGCAGGTCGAGGCTGCGGTGGCCGGGAGCGGCCACTGCACTCCAGTCTGGGCGACAGAGTGAGACTCCAACTCAAAAAAAAAAAAAAAAAAAAAAAAAAAGACACACAGAAAAAAAAGAAATTATGGGAAGTAAAATGAAAACAAATAAAAAGCAAAATTATTCAACTCTTTATAATGTTAAATATAATTTGATATCTAAACAACTTAATGGAAATACAAGAGAAATCATACATCAATTTCACTTATAGATGTGACAATTCTAAATAAAATAAATCTAACAGAAGCTATAACAGTATGTTAAAAATATAATAGGTTTATTCCAGAAATGGAATTATGCTTTGACATTGGAAAATATAAATGTAGATAGTAATAAGAATACATAAATATCACACGTGAAGAAATGTGATCATGTGTGTATCTATGACATTCTAATAGAAGATGTTTTCAACTATGAAAACTTGCTAAATCACAAAGTTTCAAATATTAATGTACTATGAGTACAAAAAACAAATAAAAGTAAAGTAAAGGAATAGAGCTAGTTAAGCCAGGTGCACTGGCTCACGCCTATAATCCCAGTACTTTGGGAGGCTAAGGTTCGAGACCAGCCTGGGCAACTTGGCAAGAACTCATCTCTATAATAAATAAAAAAAATTAGCCAGGCACGGTGGCATGCGCCTATAGTTCCAGCTACTTGGAAGGCTGAGGCAGAAAGATCACCTGAGCCCAGTAGGTCGAGGCTACAGTGGCTGTGAGCATGCCACTGCCCTCCAGTCTGGGCAACAGAGTGAGACTCCAATTCAAAAATATAAAAAAGAGTTATCACTTTCTGTTCTGTTTCTCCCACCAAATGCCCAGGGCAGCTTTGTGAAGGCCTGGTAAAGAAGAGCCCAGACAGTGGGCTGGGGACGTAAAAGCCAGCAGCAGTGAGGTTCCTGGTTCTTCCCTCTGGGTGAGTCCCAAGTAGATTATCCTAGGTGAAGGGAAGACAGACTCAAAGCCTTAATACTGCAAGACTCCATTAATGGGACATTTTGGAAGAGCAACGTTACAGGGTTGGAGGACAGATTCCAGGGATGAGGTGAAAGGGAGAAGAGATGAGAGGAAATCTGGGGGATGATGGAATCTACTGCTGTTTAAGAAAAAATTCATAGAAAAGATTAAATTTTACTGGACTTAACAAAAGAAAGCCTGGAATAATAGACATTAATTGCTGGTAGTTATTTCTTCAATAATTGGAAACAGGAAACAGGAACGAAAAGGGAGAGTTTCATCCTCCCCAACACTCCTTGACACTGTTGGTAAGGACCATGTATGCTAGCACATGTGCAGTTTTAAAAAAAGCTTTCAGAAGTCCAGGTATACCCTGACACACCTCCACAGATACAAAACAGCATAAGCACAGGGTGATTCATTAGGGCTTTAACTGCTATAAGCAGAACCAACAGGTGAACACAGTAAGCCAGGCCATGTGCACAGTGAAGTGCTATGAAACCTTGAAAGTGAACATTTCCATGGACTGACATGGGGTGATCTGCAAACAGATGATTACTTTTTTTTAAAAAAAAACAAGCTACAGAATTGCATATATAGTAAGTACACAGCTTCATATGTAAGAAAGAAAATAGATGTTGTCGGGTGTGGTGGCTCAAGCCCGTCACCCCACCCACTTTGGGAGGCAGAGGTGAGAGGACTGCCAGAGCCCAGGGGTTCGAGATCAGTCTGGACAACTTGGCAAGACCTTGTCTCTACAATAAATCAAAAAAATTAGTTGGGTGTGGTGGCACACACCTGTGGTTCCAGCTTCTTGGAAAGCTGAGGTGGAAAGATCACCTGAGCCCAGCAGGTTGTGGCTGCAGTAACTCAGCCTGGGCAACAGAAAAAAAGAAAGAAAACAGCTGTATTTGCTTATTTTTAAAGAAGCTAGACAGTTAAAACAAAAACTAATAACAATAGTTACCAACAGTTTTGGGTTAGGGGAAAATGATGAGGCATGGAGATGTCTAAGTACTCCTTATTTACTACAAAGCAGCTTACAGTTAAAAATTGTATCTAATCAAAATGAAAAAAACCAAAACGCCCCTAAATAAAAAACAAACAGAAGCAGCAAAATAAATCCAGCTATTTATTAACGTGATACCCTAACTATCCAGAGAAAGTAATTATTCCACAAGGCTTCTGAAAAGATAAGTGTCACTGTACATTCTTAGAAGGACATAAGTATTCTAAGGCCCAAAAGAACCAAAAAAACAAAAACAAAAACAAAATGTAGCAGTTTTATAGTTTCTAGTATTGGTATTGTAATTTCAAAACAATTTTATATACAGCACAGTACAGCAAATATATAAATTGTAATGATATTAAAATCTTGAGATTTTTCAGTCATAAAAAATGAAACCGATATAAAAATCAAAGAAATTGGCCGGGCTCGGTGACTCAGCCTGTAATCCTGTGCTTTAGGAGGCTGAGGTGAGTGGATTGCTTGAGCCTGCGGGTTCGAGACCCGCCTGGGAAACTTGGAGACCTCATCTCTACAATAAATCAAAAAAAATTAGGCAGGTGTGGTAGCGCATGCCTGTAGTTCCAGCTACTCGGAAGGCTGAGGTGGAAGGACTGCCGGAACCCAGCAGGTCGAGGCTGTGGTGGCCGGGAGTGGCCACCGTACTCCAGTCTCAGTGACAGAGTGAGACTCCAACTTAAAAAAAAAAAAAAATCAAAGAAATTAAGAAAAAATTATGTCATGGTAAATCTGAATTGAAGTGATTAGTGTAACTACATTACCACTTTTGTATATAGTTCTTGGCATTTCACTCCAAGAACCTAGATCAGAGGTCCCCCAACCCCTGGCGCTGGCCTGTGGCCTGTTAGGAACCCGGCCACACAACAGCAGGTGAGTGGTGGGCCAGCAAGCAAAGTTTCATCTGTATTTACAGTTGCCCCCCACCGCTCACTTACTGCCTGAGTTCCAACTCCTGTCAGATCATAGATTCTGCTGAGAACTATGCATGCAAGGGATCTAGTCTGCGCACCCTTATGAGAATCTAATGTCTGATGATCTAAGGTAGAGCTGAGGCAGTGATGCCAGTGCTGTTTCCCACCACCCCCAGATGGGAACCTCTAGTTGCAGGAAAACAAGCCCAGGGATCCCACTGATTCTGCATTATGGTTGAGATATATAATTATTTCATTATATATTACAATGTAACAATAATAGGAATAAAGTATACAATAAACATAACGCATTTGATTAATCTCGAAACCAGCCCCTCTCCTGCCCAGCTTTGTGGGAAAAAACTGTCTTCCATGAAACTGGTCCCTGATGCCAAAAAGGTTGGGGACCTCTGACCTAGATGAAACAACACCCAGGGGTAACACATACCCCTTGTACTCTAATCCCAACAACAAGCTCCTTGGAGAAGAAGCTAATTCCATGTCTTGGGAAGTATAAGGCCTGGAATGTCCTAGCAGCCAGAGAGTTAGGAAGTGTTCAAAGGCTAACAAGTCAAAAGGGCTCGGGTGACAGCTGGACAGGATCTTACAAGTCCAGTTGAGGATAATCTGAGTCTATAAAGCCTGACAACTGCCCCAAAAGTCTACTGCCTACTTCCATTAATATGAAGTTCTAAAAGGTCGAACACACCTGAAGTTACAGAAATACAGAAATGACACCAGCGGTTGGCTGCATGTGGGTGAAGAGGTGGGCAGAGCACCCCCGGGTGATGGAAATGCTCTGCATCTGGTAGGGGTGTGGGCAACAGGCATGTTCATGTGTCAAAACCAATCCATAACCGGGTGTGGTGGCTCACACCTGTAATCCCAACACTGGGAGACCAAGGTGTGAGGACTGCTTCAGTCCAGGAGTTCAAGACCAGCCCAGGCAACGACCTCGTCTCTATGAAAATACCAAAAAGTTAGCCAAGAACAGTAGTGTGCGCCTATAGTCCCAGCTACTTGGGAAACTGAGGCAAGAGGATCACTTGCCCCAGGAAGTTAAGGCTGTGATGGCTGTGATCATGCCACCACACTCCAGCCTGGGCAGCAGAGTAAGACCCCAACTCAAACACACACACACACACCCTAACCCTCTGCACATTTAGGATCTGCACTTAACTATATATAAATCAGAGTAAGTCATCACTTAATACCATCAATAGGTGAAATGAGGTATAGCAGGTCTTCAAATGTCATTTTGTTAATACAGTTTCATTATACCATTGCTAAGAAAAAAGTCAGTTTCATTATATATCGTTTTGCTTTAAGTCATTTCACTTCATGTTGCAGTTTCCGAGAACCTATCAAAGACATCAAGTGGGGACTTATTGTATACCTCAACATACTTAATGTGTGTGTGTGGGGGGGGGGAGATTTGGCTACAAGTGATGTTAAAACATTAAGCAAATACAAAATTCTCAAGTCCATAATAATACTTGAGAGAAAAAACAAAAGGGAGAGATCCTTTTGCCACTCTCTACATTGATAATTAAAAATAATTTAAGGGGAAAAGTGAGCAGGTATCTTGTTTTTTGTATTTTTTTTATTGAGTTGGAGTCTCACTGACACCCAGACTGGAGTGCAGTGGCATGCTCCCGGCCACTGTAGCCTCGACCTGCTGGGCTCTGGCGATCCTTCCGCCTCAGCCTTCTAAGTAGCTGGAAC
>NW_007232176.1:72772-75330 GCF_000164805.1 Carlito syrichta | reverse complement strand
CTTGGCCTCCCAAAGCGCGGGATTACAGGCTGAGCCACCGAGCCCAGCCTCTTGTTTTTTAAAAAAGAAACTAGAGCTCATTTCTGACTGACATGCACAGAACTCTTCTAGGGCACGTAGAAGGAAGGACAGCAATTAGAAGACCTTATCCCCGTTTCCAGGCGATCCCTCGTCCAGCTGAGGATCAACAATGGATGCTAACGCCATCTGGAAACCCTGAGGATGGGGTCTTCACACAGTGCCAGAGAATCCCTTCAGAGGTGAGTTGACAGTCACAGAGAAAAAAATACCCTAGAAGTAAGGACATCTCTTGTATGAGCATACTACCATCCTGCATCCAAAGAAGAGATGGAAACTCCATGGTATCACATGTTCCTGTGGTCCCACGCCTCCCCACTCACTTCTGATGAACCTCCTGGCTGAAATTGAACCACTTCACCTCCAGAAAACCTCCTTGTCTAGTTATAAACAGGCATGTCTCATCTCCTTAACTGTGTGGCACGTGGCACGTAATCCATAACCTCCAGCTAAGAAATGTGCACAGCATGGCCTCAGTAAATCAGCTCTGGCTGAGCTGGCACGCTGAGTTAGCTGGGAACTGACTGCGACACCACAGCAGACACCCAGTGACATGACAGTCCTCAAAGGGGAAGGCGCCCAGCACAAGAACCACCTACTGTACGTGAAATGCTCAGAACAGACAAGTCTATAGAAACAGAAAGGGGACCAGTGGTTACCTAGGGCTATGGGGATAAAGTGATGGTTCATGGGTGCGAGGCCTCTTTTGGGGTGATAAAAATGTGTTAAAATTCACCATGTTGACAGTCACACCACTCTGGGAGTACACCAAAAGCCACTGAATTGATCACTGTAAATGGGTGGCTTGTATGGTGAATGAACTGCACCTCAATAAAGCTGTTACACAGAAGAGCTTTCAGGGACAGTCTGTACCTCCACCTGATGCCCCCAGTCTACTTCATCATGGACCCCATACAGATGAGGTTGGTGTACCAGCTCATCAGGACAGTGACATCAGCAGCTGTCATCCCCGAGCACTCACTCTGCCCCAGGCTCCATGCTCGATATTCTTCTTACAACATTCCAGTAAAGTAGAGGCTCGAGGCCAGATCACTTACAAGATCTGTGTCTGACCAGTTCTTTACATGGACACCACACTCAAGCTGCCGAGCGGGTGACTGCAATGATCAGCACCAGTGCCCCTACCTTGCGATACGAAGGTCCCGCCTCCACTTTGGGCACACGCTGGTTCACGCAGAACACGCGGGGGATGCTCAGCCTGATGCAGTGCAAGTCACTACCAATCAGCGCCCACAGCCTGAACAGGCCAGCCTGGCTGGTCTCACTGATCTGAAAGCACATGCAGACACACGGCACGTCAGGGGATCCCCTGACACCCGTACACAGGGCCGCTTCCCAGGTGGCCCCACCCCCAGCCCAAGGGTTAGGACTCTTCCAACAGGCAGGAGGCCATAGGCCTGCCCACGTCCTCAATCCCAGACCTCAGGTCCAGCTGGACCCTGCTGCTCTGGCCCTACTGGTAGAGCCATGGATCCCTCTGGGCCAAGGTCCACACCTGCACAATCTGCCATGGAAGGTCCAGAATGCTGCGGGCAGTTCTTCGAAAGAAGCTCCCCAGCCCTGCGGCAGGCCCCTCTCGGAGGGCCCCCCTGGGTATGCCCTCCACTGACTCCAGACGCTGCCTCTTCCTGCGAGCAAGGCGCTGCCGGGACTGCAGCTGCCACTTCTTCTTGTGGAAGCGGAGCCAGACCAGCCACTCTTCCTGGACAGACGGTAAACACAGTGATGAGGACATGGCGAGACAGGAGTGCCCGCTGCTGCAACATGCTTTCTAAGCTCTATTAAGGACCAGGTATTCTCGTGACCAACCTCCCAAGGGTCAGGACAGCTCAGGCCCCTTGGGCTGTGTAGCACACCCATCAGGAAGGGACAGCACCACAGCTTTGCTTCTCACCTGGGTGGTTCCCAGGGCAGGAGGCTGCCCCAAGATCTCCTGCCAGGGCACTGTCGGCACAAGGTCCTGGGACTCCTCCTGGCTCTCCCAAAGGACTCGCTTCCTCTTAGTAGCGATGGGCACTGCTGAGCGGGTTGGCTTTGTGAGGCCGAAGTCCTCCACGTCAGGAGTATCTGGACCAGGACTGTCTTCTAGACCCTGGGCCATCATGACCTGGAAAGACCCAACCAAGCCTAAAAACTCAGATCTCATTGCTGTGAATTCTATTTCTTGAAATCTAACATAAGTATATCACCTGAAATGGATGCTCATTTATACAAATTTACTTCACTTTAATAATGAAAAGATCAAGCAGAAAAGTAAAATGTCACTCAAGTCCACTAATAAGTGTCTGCATTTTGCCATATTTGCTCCAGAATACTCCTTTTATATATTTGTTTGTTTGTTTTTGAGTTGGAGTCTCACTCTGTCACCCAGACTAGAGCACAGTGGCACACTCCCAGCTACCGCAGCCTCCACCTGCTGGGCTCCAGCGATCCTTCCACCTCAGCCTTCCAAGTAGCTG
>NW_007232176.1:65414-72752 GCF_000164805.1 Carlito syrichta | reverse complement strand
GGTCTGTTCATTTGGAGGTTCAGATAAGAACACTGTGGCAGGCCTCAGCGGAACAGAGCTTTTTCATGGGGATTCGGGAAGGGCAGAATAAAAGCTGTGGTGAGCAGCAGAGCTGTTTTGTCTCAGAAAATTAGTTAGGACAGGTTTTAGGAGCGTCCTAGGGTAAATTTTATTTTATGTTATTTAGATGAATAACATTGGAACATTAAGATAATCTTTGGAAACCTTGTAGAGTTTCCAGGAAACTAATAGAAAGAGAGGTCAGTTATAATAAATGTGCCCTCAGGGTTTTAAGTATGTGTGTTATTTGGTCTGGTATTGCCCACAAAATGAGATGAGCTAGGTATTTTTAAGGTACTCTTATGACTTACATCTGTTTTTGTTTTATTCATAATTGTTACTAATGTTACTGAGCTATAGTCTAGAACAACGCTTACGATTTGAAAAAACCGAATTCAATTATTCCTTAATTTAATGTTTCAATTCAACATTTACTGAATACTTAAAATTGAGTGAGAAAAGACAGTGCCAGGGTGTGTGTGTATGTGTGTGTGTGTGTGTGTGTGTGTATACAGAATTTTAGAAAATTAATTGTATTCACATGTTTTAAAGTCAGCTTCAAATAAAATTTCAGACTTGTAAATGTTTTTCCACTTTATGTCTTTCATATCTTCTATTATGTTTTTGTTGTAGTAGTTCCTCCAAGACTACAGGAAAGCTAAGCCTAATTCAGTGACCCTTGTTCTCTTGTGTTGATAAAAGATAGGAAAATAAAATATCTTCTCTTTTGTGATTCTAATAGATAATTATCATTATTGTTAGTAAGCTATTGGATAGAAGACTTCATATTTAAAAGCATTTACTCAAGTATAAGTATAATTTAATGGTTTATACAATTCAAATCAGCAAACGTTTACTGGGTTAAGCACTGCGTTAGACACTAGGAATAACAAAAATGAATAAAATATAGACCTGTGGGTAGGAGGCATTTGAAATGAGGGTAATTAATATTTTTGAGCAACGACTTTATGACAGATCTTTGCATATGATCTTTGTAAATATTTTCTCATTAATCCTTATAACAATTATGTTTTATGAAAGAAGAAACTGAGGCTTAGAGCAATTAAGTGATCTACTCAAGGTCACAAAACTCATTGAGGTTAGAGCCTAGAATGGAACCCATATTTTAAATGCTTAAACACTAAGTATATACTCTTTCCATTGGATCATTCTATCTGAATGTTAGTCATTGACTCTTGGAAAAAAGGAACTTTTATGAATGACAGTTTTAACAGTTTTCAGTTTAGCAAACAGACATACAATGGTGTGCAGTGACTGTATATTTTTAAATAATTTTAAATTAGGAAAAATTTGACACATGGAGGTATAAAGAATAGCACCTGTATTGTCACATGAAGCTGTGCTCTATATGCAACTTTAACATTATGCCATGTTTGAGTCAGACGTTTTGAAGTAAACAAAACATAGAACTGTTAAGGCTTTCTACCCCTCCCTGATTCCATTCTCTTTTCTTCCTCCCCAGATGTAAAACTATCATGAATTTGGTATTTATCAGTTGTGTGCATGCATGATTTCTTATTTTTACTATGTGCTTATGAATCTATAAACAACATAATATTTTGCAGGTTTTTTTTTTTTTTGAGTTGGAGTCTCACTCTATCGCCCAGACTGGTGTGCAGTGGCCGCTCCCGGCCACTGCAGCCTCGACCTGCTGGGCTCTGGCGATCTTTCTGCCTCAGCCTTCCAGGTAGCTGGAATTACAGGCGCGCGCTTCCACGCCCAGCTAATTTTTTGATTTATTGTAGAGGCGAGGTCTCACCAAGTTGCCCAGGCGGGTCTCGAACCCGCGGGCTCAGGCAATCCATTCACCTCGACCTCCCAAAGCACGGGATTACAGGCTGAGACACCGAGCCCGGCCTGAATGCGCCTTTTATATGAAATAAAACATCGCAGGCCAGGTGCAGTGGTTCAAGCCTGTAATCCCAGCACTTTGGGAGGCTGAGGTGAGAGGCTTGCCTAAGCCCAGGAGTTCCAGACCAGCCTGGGCAACTTGGTGAGACCTCATCTCTACAATAAATAAAATAATTAGCTGGGCATGGTGGCATATGCCTACAATTCCAGCTACTTGGAAGGCTGAGGCAGAAGGATCAACTGAGCCCAGCAGGTAGAGGCTGTGGTGGCTGTGAGCATGCCATTGCACTCCAGCCAGGGTGACAGAGTGAGACTCCAACTCAATAAATAAATAAACAAAATACTGCAAATAACAGATACAACCCCCTCCTGCTGCCCCTGCACACCATTACTCCCCACATGACTTCACACATTCATTTCCTACCCATAGACACTGCCATAGCTGTAAGTTGTCACCTAACCTGAATAGTAACCTGAATAGTAACCTATGGTACACATCTAACTTGCAACTTGGCTTTTCATCCAACCCCATGTTTTTGAGATTGACACCTGTTAAAATATACACATGGCTCATTCATTTTAGTTGCTGTAGAACATTCTGTCACACAGATGCATCCCCTTGCCCATCTGTGATTTTCCAAATGAAGAATGACTGGTTCCCACTTTCCCAAAACTACGAGCCAAGATTTAATGACCACCTCTATACACATGCTGCCTGGTCACAGGGAATGGCCGTCTTCGCCAGTACACCGGGGAACGCCTACTTCCCCACATTTTAATGCTTGATGCAATGTGGTACCTATCTCATGCTGCATTCACCTAATTAACAGTGAGCCTGAACAACTTCTTGTACCTGTGCAGGCAGTTGTCCAAAGCAGCAATGACTCCCTCCCCCTGGTGTTCATGCCCTGTATGACTCCCTGAGTGGGGGTGGGGCCCAATGACTTGCCCATAATGAACAGTTTATGGCAGAAGTAATGTGATGTTGTTACCGAAACCAACTATAAAATGCCATAACTTCTGCTTGGCTGGTGTTCTTGGAGGAGGCCAGCTACCATGCTGTGAGCTGACCTATGAAGAGCCCCAGAGCAGTAAACCAAAGTTGATTTCCAAACAATGGGCAGAAGGGAGTCAAGTCCTGCACCACCATGGAAGCTTGGAAGCAGCTCCTTCCCCAAGTGAGCCTTCAGATGATTCCACAGACCCAGCAGACACCTTGACTGCAGTCTGTGAGAAACGCCTGGCTGAGGACCCAGCCCAGTTGTGTCCGGATTCCTGACCCACAGAAAGTGAGAGATGATATGCATGTGCTATTTAAATTGCTAAATTTTGGGGTCATTTGCTATGCAACAGAAGACTAATATACATGTTTGTGGGCCATTTCCAACTTCTTTTTTTTTTTTGAGTTGGAGTGTCACTCTATCACCCAGACTGGAGTGCAGTAGCCACTCCCGACCACCGCAGTCTCGACCGGCTGGGCTCCGCAGATCCCTTCACCTCATCCTTCCAAGTAGCTGGAACTATAGGTGCGCGCTACCACGCCCGGCTAATTTTTTGATTTATTGTAGAGATGAGGTCTCGCCAAGTTCCCCAGGTGGGTCTCAAACCCGCAGGCTCAGGTAATCCACTCACCTCAGCCTCCCAAAGCGTGGGATTACAGGCTGAGCCACCAAGCCCAGCTGATTTCCAACTTCTATACATTCCAAATATTTCCTTCAAATTGTGACTTGTCTCTTCAATGTATTGTGACTTCCGTGCTATAAAAGTTTCCGCGTATGTTGACTATCATAAATTTTTCAAAGATATATACAAGCAAAGTAACAAGCTCCCATGTTCTTATCAACTTCAGTTATCAACATTCTGCCATTCTTATTTCAGACTACATAAGATTTAAATTTTAATCAATCTTTCTCTTTATGATTTGTCTTCCTTCCTTCCTTCCCTCCTTCCTTCTTTCTTTTGTTGAGTTGGAGTCTTCCTCTGTTGCCCAGGCTGGTGTGCAGGGGCAAACTCACGGCCAGCGCACCCTCAACCTCTGGGCTCAGGCAATCCTTCTGCCTCAACCTTCCAAGTAGCTGGAACCACAGGCACATGCCACCACACCTGGCGAATTTTTAAATTTATTGTAGAGATAAAGCCTCGTCAAGTTGCTCAGGCTTGTCTCGAACCCCTAGACTCAGGCAAACCTTTTGTCTCTGCTTCTTAAAGTGCTGGGATTACAGGCATGAGCCCCTGCGCCTGGCTGATCTTTCATGTGTGCCCTAAGAAGCCTTTACCACCCAAGCATCACAAAGATAAGTCTCCTGTGTCTTCTTCTAAATATCTTTGTTTTCTTCTTCAATTTAGATCTTTATTCTATTTGGAATTTGTTTGTACACTCAGTACGAGACAGCAGCTTACTTCTTAAGATATGAATCACCATTTTCTCCAGCATAACTGATTGCATAAGCAGTCTACTCTCTCCCTAATAGTCTGTAACAGTGTCTCGGGACACAGAAAGCTTCCATTTACAGGTGGCTCTGTTTCTATGCTCCCAGTGAGGTCAATTGCTCTCGTCTCACCTTTAAGGATACCGTGAGGTATGATGAGTCTTGTTACACAGTAAAATAAATATCCCCTCCTCATTCTTCAAAATTGCTTGGCTACTCTTATCCTTATTCTTTATATAAATTTTAGGGTTAGTCCAACAAGTTCTAACCAAACAACTTTTTGCAGATGTTTTTATTGTAATTACATTGAATTTTATAGAAATGGCTTGTATAGAAAGTTTGGTAAAATTCCTCTGAAAAAAATCATTTGAGTTTGGTGTTTCCTTTTAAGTATGATTCAATTTCTTTAAAGGTTAAAGTTCTATTTAGTTTTCTATTATTTCTTAGGTCAGCTTCATAATTCTTCTAGTATACCGTCCATTGCACATAAGTTTTCAAAATGTTTAGCAGAAAATAGTAATCCTTTCATTTTGAGAGTTTTACTGTATTTTGCAATTATGTCTGTTTTATCATTTAACTAAGAAAACTTATCTTAAAAAAGATGTGATGAGCCAGGCATGGTGGCTCACGCCTGTCATCCCAGCACTTAGGGAGGTGGAGGCGAGAGGACTGCCTGAGAGTCCAGGGGTTTGAGATCCGCCAGGGGACTCGATAAGACCTCATCTGTACAATAAAAAAAAAAATTAGCCAGGTATAGGTGGCACGCACTTGTGGTTCCAGCTATTTGGAAGGCTGAGGCGGAAGGATCACCTGAGCCCAGCAGGTCAAGGTTGTGGTTGCCGTGAGCATGCCACTGCATTCCAGCCTGGACAACAAAGTGAGACTCCAACTCAAAAAAAAAAGATGTGATGGCTGGGAGCAGTAGCTCGCACCTGTAATCCCAGGACTTCGGAAGACCAAGGTAGGAGGGACTGCTTGAGGCCAGGAGTTTGAGATCAGCCTGGGTAACATAGCAAGACCTCATCGCTACAAAATAAAAAATAAAAAAATTAGCTAGTCACGGTGGGAGGCATTCCTGTAGTCCCAGTTACTAGGGAGGCTGAGGCAGAAGGATTGCCTGAACCCAGGAGGTCATGGCTACAGTGAGCTGTGATCGTGCCACTGCACTCCAGTCTGGGTGACAGTCTTTTCAAAGAACAAAATTCTGGTTTTATTCTTTGTTTTCGTTTCCACTCTTGCCTTTCTGGCTTTTTCTTCTTGAGACAGGATCTTGCGCTGCCACCCAGGCTGGAGTGTAGTGACTACTCAGGTGTGATCAAGAATCGCCAGGCTCAGGTGATCCTTCTGTCTCAGCCTGTCAAGTAGCCGAGACTACAGGTGCCCCACTGTGCCCAGCTACCCTTATATTTCTATGTTTTCTGTTTGATCTGTTGTTCTCTAAACTTCTTCACTTAGAAACCTAGTTACTTTCTATTTGTTTTTCTTTACTAATATATAAGTTTAGATATATAAATGTGCACACAAGTACTCTTTACCTGCATACCACAAATTTTTATAGTGTTTGTAATTCCATTCACTTCTAACTACTGTCTAATTTCCATTATGACTTTGATCTATGAGTTATTTAAACATTTTTTTTAAACTTCCAAACATGGTCTGTATCTAAATTATATTGAATCTGTTGAGGTTTACTTTGTGGTTTATGAGAGGGGAACCCCCCCAAAAAACAGAATTATCTTTTGGAGGGCAGGTCCCTATAGTCCAGGTTTCCCCGCTAGGTGAGTGTTCCAGGAGCTGGTCGCATCCATGGACCAGTTGGGTGTTGTTGTGAGCAGCTGTGTTCAGTTTTAGGGAATCTATTTTTGGAGATTCTTTCAGTGCATTTGCCCATATCATTATGGGTGATTTACAAGCGCACCTGCCCACAAAGCACTGAGTGCTCAGCAGTTTTTGACCAAAACCAGCATGACCACCATGCCCTACCTTCCCTATTCACCCGATTTCGCAATGAGTGACTTTTTTTGTTTCTCCCAATGAAAAGAGTCCTCAAAGGGAAATGTTTTGCCAATGTGAAAGAGATAAAAAAAAAAAAAATTGGCAGAAGTACTAAAAGACATCAAAATCAATGAGTTAAAAAACTTTTGAGCAATGGAAAAACTGTCTTGATAGGTGTATTGCATCAAATGGATAGTACTTTGATGGTAACTGAAGTTTAAACATGTAAGAATAAATATGCAGTTTTTTATAAATAAATTCTGGGGTTTTTTTGGGTCCCTCCCTCATATATATGATTATTATTTTCAACATTATTGAAAAGAACAAAAATTCGCTAGAGTGCAAGACAATATTTGTTCATTAATGCTAGTTATTTACTAAATCTAGTAAGTTAATTGTGTCATTTCTACCTTATTTGTTTCTACTGATTTTTGGTCTCAAGTTACCAATTGAGAGAGATGTGTTAAAATTTCCCAACCCAGCCAGGCCTGGTGGATCAAGCCTGTAATCCCAGCACTTTGGGAGGCCAAGGCAAGAGGACTGACTGAGCCCAGGGGTCTGAGACCAGCCTGGACAACTTGGTGAGACCACGTCTCTACAATAAATAAAAAAAAAAGCTGGGCTATTTACTATTGCATATTTATTCTTACATGTTTAAACTTCAGTTACCATCAAAGTACTACCCATTTGATGCAATACACCTATCAAGACAGTTTTTCCATCGCTCAAAAGCTTTTTAACTCATTGATTTTGATGTCTTTTAGTGCTTCTGCCAATTTTTTTTGTTTTACCTCTTTCACATTGTAGTTCCAGCTATTTGGAAGGCTGAGAAAGAAGGATCGCTTGAGCCCAGTAGGTCGAGGCTGAAGTGGCCATGAGCATGCCACTACACTTCAGCCTGGGTAACAATTCCCAACCTGATTGGAGGTGAACTCTTCTTCTTTAATTAAGTAAAATTTTACATTCCTTTTTTTTTTTTTTT
>NW_007232176.1:59316-65394 GCF_000164805.1 Carlito syrichta | reverse complement strand
CTTCCGCCTCAGCCTTCCGAGTAGCCGGAATTACAGGCATGTGCTACCAAGCCTGGCTGATTTTTGATTTATTGTAGAGATGAGGTCTCGCTGCCCAGGCAGGTCTCGAACCCATGGGCTCAGGCCATCCACTCACCTCAGCCTCCCAACGGCGCGGGGATTACAGGCTGAGCCACCGAGCCCGGCTAAAATTTTACATTCTTTAATATGAGGCTACGTTGTTAAAATTTTTTATTTTATTTTTTTTTTGAGTTGGAGTCTCACTCTGTCGCCCAGACTGGAGTGCAGTGGCTGCTCCCGGCCACCGCAGCCTGGACCTGCTGGGCTCCAGCGATCCTTCCGCCTCAACCTTCCGAGTAGCTGGAATTACAGGTGCGCGCTACCACGCTTGGCTAATTTTTTGATTTTATTGTAGAGATGAGGTCTCGTCTGCCCAGGCGGGTCTCGAACCCGCGGGCTCAGGCAATCCATTCACCTCAGCCTCCCAAAGGTGCGGGATTACAGGCTGAGCCACCGAGCCCAGCTTGTTAAAATTATTACATACTTCCAGTGAATGGTAACTTGACTTTCAGTATTATTCAATCGCCATCTTATGCCTATTAATACTTTTGTCTTAAAGATGATTTTGTCTTGTATTAAAGTAGCCACAACAGTTTTTTTTAACATTTACCTGGTACATATATGTATTTTTATGCTTTTACCTTTTCTGTGTCCTTATCTTTTAGGTACAGCTTTTTTAAACAAGAGAGTTAAGATGTTAAAATCCCATCTCTCAAGGCTGGACGCGGCGGCTCAAGTCTGTAAACCCGGCACTTTGGGAGGCTGAGACGAGAGGACTGCCCGAGCTCAAGGGTTCAAGACCCACCTGGGCAACCTGGTGAGACCTCATCTCTACAATTAATCAAAAAAATAGCAGGTCGTGGTAGCGCACGCACATGTGGAAGGGTGAGGCGGAAGGACTGCCTGAGCCCACCAGGTCAAGGCTGGGTAACAGAGTGAGACTCCGACTCAAATCCCATCTGAGAACCTTCCTATCATGTGAGTCTGTTCACTGCTCTGGTTTATAATTCACTTTTAATGCTTAGCACTTGAGAATTTTCTTTTTCTCTTCTGATTTTATTACAGTGTTGAGTGTTTCTAAGTATCACAGGAAGATTTTCACTTCCAGTCAGAAAGTGAGATGCAAACAGGCTCATTCCTTCTAGAAAGCAGCCCCACTCTTCTGTTTTACCCCGTGGATAACATTTAGACATCTTTACTTAATACAACATGCATGTGAATACTGTTAAGTCTCCTACATATAAAGCTTCAAGTTACAAACTTGAATGATGCACACTTGTGTTTTTTTTATTTTTTGTTTTTGTTTTTTTTTGAGTTGGAGTCTCACTCTGTCGCCCAGACTGGAGTGCAGTGGCACGCTCCTGGCCACCGCAGCCTCGACCTGTTGGGCTCCGGCAATCCTTCCGCCTCAGCCTTCCAAGTAGCTGGAACTATCGGCGCACGCTACCACACCCGGCTAATATTTTGATTTATTGTAGAGATGAGGTCTCACCAACTTGCCCAGGCGGGTCTCAAACCCGTGGGCTCAGGCAATCCATTCACCTCAGCCTCCCAAGGCGCGGTATTACGGGCTGAGCCACTGAGTCCGGCTCACACCCTAATATTTACGCATCAGTTCCTCATCCTCGCCTGATGAGGCATGATATGTGTCACAAGACTAATTAAAGAGTAAAATATCAAGGTGTGTATTTGTAGGAAAAAAAATCCATTTTAGAGGCCTGAATAGAGGCATCACAGAAGTATGGACAGCAGTGTGAGAACTCTGGCGCCCTGCACGCTACAGAGACCCTGCTCAGCCCGGCTGCCGTAGCTGCCACTGTCCTGTGCACGGTCCATTACCTGTCTCCTGCCCTCCAAGGTGAAGAGCTCACTGATCTTCTTCTGCTTGTAAACATCATTCTTCTCCAGCAGTTTTTTGTGCAGCCAGTCAGGGTGTTTGACACGTGGCACTGGGTTCTTTACCTACATGAAGATGAAACCCATCAGGAAGACACCCTTTAACTCCGCTGGTTCTCAGTTCCTGGGGGTCCCATGTGCACTGGTTCCTGCCCTCACCTGCTGCAGAGCTGCAGGGATTGTGATGATCTTCTGGATGGCACTTCCCAACCGCTCGATGTAGTAATCCCAATCCAGAATCTGAGCATGCAAGAACCAGTGGAGAAACATCAATGGCAGCAACTACTCGTAAAGCTTTATTCCACGATGGGTGCCATGCTAAGTGCTTTGTGTTTTATTAATCCTCTTAGAAATCCTATGATGGGCCAGGCACGGTGGCTCACACCTATAATCCCAGCACTTTGGGAGGCCGAGGTGAGAGGACTGACTGAGCCCACAGGTTCAAGAATAGCCTGGACAACTTGGCGAGATCTCATCTTTACAGTAAATCAAAGAATTAGCTGGGCGTGGTGGCACGTGCCTGCAGTTCCAGCTACTTGGAAGGCTGAGGTGGAAGGATCACCTGAGCCCAGCAGGTTAAGGCTGCGGTGGCCGTGAGTGTGCCACTGCACTTCAGCCTGGGCAACGGAGTGAGACTCCAACTCAGAAAAAGAAATCCTATGATGAAATGTGCCCATTTCATAGAAGAGTACATTGAGGCAAGGAGCATAAATGACTCTGCCAGATCACAGAGCTAGTAGGTGCTGAACTAGCCCTTAGCCTTAGTCATTCCAAGAGATAGTTAAAGGGACCCCTCACATTTAGTTCTTTCGGTTTTGCCCTGAAGGGTGACTAATTCCTCACCTACTACATATCAGAAAGGACAAAGTTAAGAGTGAAGACTCCAAAGAGAGAGTACCTAATTCAAGTATATTCTACTCTGCTCAATTTTCTTCCTAAATATTTGAGTAGAAAAAATAACTGGCACTCACTGTCCGAATATCAAAGTCTTGAAGGGAAGAGCTCTTAAGCCACTTTCGGAGAAAATGCTTCCGCACTGTGGGCTCTGCTTGGAAAATGGCGAGTGGGATGGCCCTGGGAAGAAAAACAGACATGAAGCTCATCAACAGTGAAAATCACCCAAATCCGAATACAATTCTTATCAAATGTACACGGAAATGAGGATTTACAACCTAGTTTGTAACTTACATTTTATTTAACTTTATTTTGTACAAATTACACCTTGTATACAATGTTCATAATATTTAATTAACTATGTAATACTCCATATTAAAAAACCTGGTATAATGTGCTGTGCCCTCCTCCCTTTCCTGCCAGTCATTTGGTCTGTTTTTCGTGTTTAGCCACTGTTAATAGCTGTTCACAAATGATCTCATGTAAGTTATACACGGGAAGTCTCCAACATACAAATGAGCTCCATTACAAGAGTGCATCTGTAAGTTCAACAAAGCTAATCTAGGTACACAGCTAACACGATTGGCTAGATAGTAGTATATGTGTTTAACAGGCTACACTGACACCTGGTGGAGAGAAATAATACATTAAAAAACGCAAGTGAGCTGGGCCGGTGGCTCAGCCTGTAATCCCGCGCCTTTGGGAGGCTGAGGTGAGTTGATTGCCTGAGCCTGCGGGTTCGAGACCGCCTGGGCAGCGAGACCTCATCTCTACAATAAAATAAAAAAATCAGCCGGGCGTGGTAGCGCATGCCTTTAATTCCGACTACTTTGGAAGGCTGAGGCGGAAGGATTGCCGGAGCCCAGCAGGTGGAGGCTGCGGTGGCTGGGAGCAGCCACTGCACTCCAGTCTGGGCGACAGAGTGAGACTCCAACTCAAAAAAAAACAAAAACAAAAAATAAAAAAAACACAAGTGTGCATCATTCAAGTTTGTAACTTGAAGCTTTATATGTAGGAGACTTAACAGTATTCACATGCATGTTGTATTAAGTAAAGATGTCTAAATGTTATCCACGGGGTAAAACAGAAGAGTGGGGCTGCTTTCTAGAAGGAATGAGCCTGTTTGCATGTCACTTTGACTGGAGTAAATTTTGTGAACTATTATACAAATAAAGAAATCGGTTGGGTGCAGTGGCTCACGCCTATAAGCCCAGCACTTTGGAAGGCCAAGGTGAGAAGACTGCATGAGCCCAGGAGTTGGGAGACCAGTCTAGGCAACTTGGCGAGACCTCATCTCTACAATAAATCAAGAAAAATTAGCTGGGCATGGTGGCGCGTGCGTATAGTTCCAGCTACTTGGAAGGCTGAGGTGGAAGGATGGCCTGAGCCCAGTCGTTTGAGGTTACGCTGGCTATGAGCATGCCACTGCACTCTAGTCTGGGTGACAGAGTGAGACTCTAACTCAAAAAGAAAAAGAGAGAAAGAAACCTAGGGAGGACACACACCCCTGCACACCCAGGCAATTTTATCAGGCTTCAACACGCTGCCACTTGCACCTCCAACGTGAGGGATGATGATAAGAGTGAAGCCCTGTGTGGTCCCCAATCTGTTGCCTCTCAAACAGAAGTAAACAGGACCCATATTCTGGTGTTATTAATCCCATGCAGGAATTTGACTACGCCAATTTGTATGTAACCATTAAAAACAAAGCAGTTGCCGGGCTCAGTGGCTCAGCCTGTAATCCCGCGCCTTTGGGAGGCTGAGGTGAGTGGATTGCCTGAGCCCGCGGGTTCGAGACCCGCCTGGGCGGCGAGACTCATCTCTACAATAAATCAAAAAATCAGCCGGGCGTGGTAGCGCATGCCTGTAATTCCGGCTACTCAGAAGGTTGAGGTGGAAGGATCGCCAGAGCCCAGCAGGTCGAGGCTGCGGTGGCCGGGAGCGGCCACTGCACTCCAGTCTGGGCGACAGAGTGAGACTCCAACTCAAAAAAAAAAAAAAAAAAAAAAAAAGCAGTTTCCATGTTTTTAGGTTTTATGTAGATAGAGGCACATGCATCACCCTGCAGTCTGCTTTTTGACAAACTGTTTCAAATACTGTCAGTGCTGTAACCTGCACTGCAATTCAATCCTTTGAACTCCTCTACAGTAACTCATTGCCAAAAAACACAACTACCCAAAGCTGGCTGATGGACACTGATGCCATCCCCCAATCGGGTATTAAACAAAGTCCAAATCTGTAAGGAAGCCCTACCGCTCGGTGACAGGAGAACCCTCGGGCTTGCGAGAGATGATATAGCGGCAGCTCAGCCCCGCGTCCTTGACCATCTGGTCTCCCAGGAACTCAGCAAGGCGCTTGGCTGTGCTGATGGACGTCGACTTCTGCTCCCCATAATCTTCCAGCTTCCGAGACATGGAACGGTTCTCAGAGATCAACTCGAACAGCTCAGAATCAGGCATGTTAGCTGCCTAGAGAAAGAGGCAGAGGGTAAGACACCGCAGAAGTCAAGGGGCATCCAGCTCATCTAGGACAGTGCACTGTGGAGACATGCACCTCTTCAGCCTCAGAAGCTGAAGGTTGCATGGAATCTCCTTTTTTTTTGGGGTCAGAGTCTCACTCTGGAGTGCAGTGGCACGCTCACAGCCTCCACAGCCTCGACCGGCTGGGCTAAAGCAATCCTTCCATCTCAGCCTTCCAAACAGCTAGAACTACAGTTACGCACCACCACACCCAGCTAATTTTTACTCATTGTAGAGACGAGATCTCTCCAAGTTACCCAGGCTGAACTCGAACCCTGGGCTCAGGCAATCCTCTCCCCTCTGCCTCTCAAAGTGCTGGGATTGTAGGTGAGAGCCACTGCACCCAGAGAATGTCACAATTACAAAGGGCTGTCTCACACTCCGGTAGCGCAGCACTTTAAAACACACACGGCTGGGTTCAGTGGCTCAGCCTGTAATCCCAGCACTTTGGGAGGCTGGGGGGAGTGGACTGCCTGAGCCCGTAGGTTTGAGAGCAGCCCGGGCAACTTGGTGAGACCTCATCCCTACAATAAAAAAATTACCGAGTGTGGTAGTGTGCGCCCGTAGTTCCGGCTACTTGGAAGGCTGCGGCAGAAGGATCCCCAGAGCCCAGTAGGTTGACACTGGGGTGGCCATGAGCGTGCTACTGCACTCCAGCCTGGGCGACAGTGAGATTCCAACTCAAAAAGAGAAAAAGACACACAGAGAG
>NW_007232176.1:49107-59192 GCF_000164805.1 Carlito syrichta | reverse complement strand
GAGGGGGAGAGAGAGAGAGAGAGAACCCTAGCTTTTATCTTATTAAACTGTACACAGGATGTCAAGATGGTTCACTGAGCGATCAGCACCAAGGATGCAGGACAGCAAGGCGCATGCTCCACATAAGACAAGAAGAAATTTTTCTTCATTATTCTTCTGAAGGAAGAAAAAGACGGTGACAGAGAAGCCAGAAGGCAAGAGAGAAACCCTGGCCCAGAGAGCAGCTGGACCCAGCAGAGACCAGTGGAAGTCCACAGTATGTGGTGTCTACATCCCAACAGGAGCTGTCTTTGTACAGGTGTCTCTGATTACAGGGCCCTGTATGCTGCTTGGCTCATGGACGTTCTGTCAGGGGTCCCCAACCACCAGGCCACAGACTGGTTAGGAACCAGGCCGCACAGCAGGAGGTGAGCAGCAGGTGAGCAAGTGTAGCTTCATCTATATTTACAGTTGCTCCCCATCGCTTGCATGACCACCTGAGCTTCGCCTTCTGTCAGAGCGGTGGCGGCATCATAGGCGTGAACCCTGTCGTGAACTGCGTCTGCAAGGGATCTAAGTTGAGCACTCCTTAAGAGAATCTAATGCCTGATGATCTGAGGTGGTGACACTAGCACTGGGGAGCAGCTGCAAATACAGGTTAACATCAGCAGTGAGGTATGACTGCACAGAAACCTTAAATCAATTGGGGCCAGGTGTGGTGGCTTAAGCCTATAATCCCAGCACTTTGGGAGGCAGAAGAGAGAAGGATTGCCTACACTCAGGGATTCGAGTCCAGCTTGAGCAACATGGTGAGACCTCATCTCTACACTAAATCAAAAAATTAGCCGGGCATGGTGGCACATGCCTGTGATTCCAGCTACTTGGAAGGTTGAGGCTGAAGATCACCTGAGCCCAGTTGGCCGAGGCTGCGGTGGCCGTGAGCGTGCCACTGTATTCCAGCCTGGGTGACAGAGTGAGACTCGGACTCAAAAAAAAAAAAAAAAACAACAAAAACTAAAAAAAAAAAAAAAAAAAAAAGTCAATTGCTTGTAGACTACATCAAAACCCTCTCAGTGAGTGGGAGTTGACACGCTTCAACTGTACAGCTGCATCTACAGGCAAGCTTCAAGTCAGACTCCCATACTTATTTTGGTCTGTGTGTGGCCCCACCCATTTTACTTACCACTTCCATCCACATCTTTTTTATTTTGGTGCACTGCATAATTACTTCAGTATGTATTTAAATGTAATAATAATAGAAATAAAGTGCCCAGTAAGTATTATGCACTTTAATCATCCCTAAACCAACCCCCAACTAGTCTGTGGAGAACTTATCTTCCACAAAACCAGTCCCTGATGCCAAAATAGTAGGGGAAAACTGTTCTGTGTGACTGCCACTGTGCCCACTTTGATGAGTGGACCTGCGCTATATAAAACGAAAACACAGCTGGGCTCGGTGGCTCAGCCTGTAATCCTGCGCTTTGGGAGGCTGAGGTGAGTGGATTGCCTGAGCCCGCGGGTTCGAGATCCGCCTGGGCAACTTGGCGAGACCTCATCTCTACAATACATCAAAAAATTAGCCGGGCGCGGTAGCGTGCACCTGTAGTTCCAGCCACTTGGAAGGCTGAGGCGGAAGAATCACAGGAGCCCAGCAGGTCGAGGCTGCGGTGGCCGGGAGCGGCCACTGCACTCCAGTCTGGGTGACGGAGTGAGACTCCAACTCAAAAAAACAAAAAACAAAAAAAAAACAAAAAAAATGTTTCTGCTGGGTACGGTGGCTCACACCTATAATCCCAACACTTTGGGAGGCTGAGGTGAGAGGACTGCTTGAGCTCATGGGTTTGAAACCAAACTAAGCTACTTGGCAAGAACTTGTCTCTATAATAAATCAAAAAATTAGCCAGGCGTGGTGGTGTGCATCTGTGTTTCCACCTACTTGGAAGGCTGAGGTAGAAGGATCGCTTGAGCCCAGGAGTTCAAGACCAGTCTAGGTAATATAACAAAACTTCATATCTACACAAATAAAAAATAAAAAAAATTAGCCAGGCGTGGTGGCACACGCCTGTAGTCCCAGCTACCTGGGAGGCTGAGGCAGAAGGATTGCTCAAGCCCAGGAGGTCGAGGTTGCAGTGAGCTGTGATCACGCCACTGCACTCCAGCCTAGGCAACAAAGTGAGACCACAGCTCAAAACAAACAAACAAACAAACAAACAAACAAACAAACAAACAAACAAACTGAGGAGAAACTCTGAGGGGCAGTGGTGCTTAGGGAGTCTTGGGATTTCATCAGAACTGGTCCCAAGTTCATATCACCTTGGTCTCCGGGAGCCCAGGCAGGGAGAACTTCCTGCAGGGTCCTCTGTCCCTCAGAGTCAGTGAGGAGGCAAGGTGGGCCCTTACCCTGCTGTATAGCACATCCAGCCAGTAGTCGGCCACCTTGGCTACAGAGCCATACACCTCTTCTAGCGTGCTGCCTTTGAGGAAGGCCTCAAACACTGAGGATTGGAAGATCTTAATCAGCTGCAGCTCCCCACGGCGTTTGACCTCAAAGCCTTTGAGCTCAGCCAGGGAGCCGTCTTCATTGAACACAGCATATCTAGAAAAAAAGGCAAGTAGACTGGTGAAAACAGGGTGATGGGCACCAATGGCTGCTTGTCATTCCCCTCTACCCTCTTCTTCCCTCTCGGATGCTCTGCCTATCATCCAACAGGCATTCCTTCGCCCTCAGGTGGATGCTTTTCAAAAATGAAAATGACTGCAGTGCCCCAGCCCAGAGCCAGAACACACGGTTGTAAACAAAGATGCTGCAAACTGAACCAAGACCAAAGAAAGAACTCAGGCCTGTCCCCAACCCGCTCCCGGTTCCTTTGTCTGACTGTGTTGTCAAATCTGATGCATCTCGATCCATTTTCTTTCTGAAGCACCAAGGCTGTGAGATTCCCACCTCTTCTTCAGTTTCTTGCCTTCTTCCTTGGAGGCTGGAAGGATCATGGCAAGGTAGGGTCCATCAACCTCAAAAAAGATGCTGTTCTCTGAGCGGGTGACATAGGTGAGTGAGGACGGCTCAGCCAGCTCCTGGTACTGGTCGTTGGTGAAGCCTTCCTGAGAAACAAGAGGAGGGGGCCGCTTCACTCGTAACAGCCCAAGCCTGGAGGCCACCTGGTGCCCTCCGAGATCAGACAGATCAGCAAGGTGAGGCTCTTCTGCTTAACCAGCACAACCCAGCAGCAACAACGTGGCAAAACTCAAGTGTGTTTTGCTGAGTCCAAGAAGCCAGACCCACTTACATGACATTTTGAAAAAAGCAAAATGATAGCACCAAAAGCACACTTGAAGTTGCTAGGGTTTCAGGGTGGGCGAGGGTCTGCTGACAAAGGGGCTGGAGCTCTTCTGTGCTACTCTGTGGTGGTACATGAGACGTTATGCATCTCTCAAAACCCACAGAGCTGTATGCTACGGAGTGAACTTCACAGTATGCAAACTAAAAATCATCTAACACCAGGGTGTTGAGGAGCCCCAGTGGCATACAGACTGGGACAAACAAACCCATCAGTGTTATCAACAGAACCACGTGGAAGTGTGGGGAGGAGCAGCTGCCCTGGTTTGACTTTGACTGGACAGTATAAACCTACAGACAAAAGTATCTGTCCTATGGCTGGTGGATTTATTTTTCACAGGGGCACAACTCTCCTAGAAATTCTGAAACTACGGTGGGGGGGAAGGGTTCGGGGACATGCCTCAACAACAAGGGTTCCTGTAAAATGAATATTAATATATTTAACCCTGAATTGTACCCTATATCTTTCAAATTAAAAAGAAAAAGTTTATACCAGAAAAAAAAAAAAGAAATTCTGAAACTTTCTCACGTGTGTGCTAGGGTTGCACAAATAAATATACTGACAGAATTAGAGGCAGGTTTATCACTGCAGGAGAAAGAAGTCACCAAAGGGGACTAGACTGAAGCACAGACTCATGTCACATGTGTTTAAAAACATACATGCAGTGGAAGCGCCATCTTCCAGTCATTCGCCAAAATGACAAACACAAAGGGAAGGAGGAGGGGCACGCGGTCCATGTACTCCAGGCCATTCAGAAAACATGGAGTTGTTCCTTTGGCCACATAAAAAAGGTGATTTCGTAGACATCAAGGGAATGGGTACTGTTCAGAAAGGAATGCCCCACAAATGTTACCATGGCAAGACAGGAAGAGTCTACAATGTCACCCAGCATGCTGTTGGCATTGTTGTTAACAAACAAGTCAAGGGCGAGATTCTTGCCAAGAGAATTAATGTGCATATTGAACATATTAAGCACTCGAAGAGTCGAGATAGCTTCCTGAAATGCAATAAGGAAAATGACCAGAAAAGGAAGGAAGCCAAGGAGAAAGGCACGTGGGTTCAGCTGAAGCGCCAGCCTGCTCCACCCAGAGAAGCAC
Organism: Carlito syrichta; assembly: GCF_000164805.1. NCBI lineage: Eukaryota > Metazoa > Chordata > Mammalia > Primates > Tarsiidae > Carlito > Carlito syrichta. Next base: position 54,778 of record NW_007232176.1, on the reverse strand, counting down.
ACTTTGTGAGAACGGAAAGGAGCCCGAGCTTCTGGAACCTATTCCCTATGAATTCATGGCTTAATGGGTGTCAAAAATAAAAGATCTCTGGATCATAAAAATGCTTGTCTTCATTGAATGGTAGTGTGGTGTCCCCTTCTCCAGAAAATAAGCTAAATTTTAGTTGTGTCCTAACTCATTGTATAATGTCTTTACCATTCAGATGTAGTGTTTTTCTTGCTGAAAGATGTATGATTGCTTAATGTACAATAAATATACTCTGGTTAGAAAAAGGCCACATATTACTTAAGAAATAAAAATAATAATAATAAAATAAAAACATACATGCAGGCCAGACACAGTGGCTCACGCCTATAATCTCAACACTTTGGGAGGCCAAGGTGAGAGGATTGCCCAAGTCCATGGGTTCGAGAGCAGCCCAGGCAACTTGGTGAGACCTCATCACTACAATAAATCAAAAAATTAGCTGGGCGTGGTAGCACACGACTGTAGTTCCAGCAGCTCGGAAAGCTGAAGTAGAAGGATCACCTGAATCCAGCAGGTCGAGGCTGTAGTGGTGGTGAGCACGCCACTGTACTCCAGCCTGGATGACAGAGTGAGACTCCAACTCAAAAAAATAAAATAAATAAATAAATTAGACTAATAATAAAATAAGCCGGATGTGGTAGTGTGTACCTGTAGTTCCACCTACTTGGAAGCCTGAGGTGGAAGGTCCAGGCTGCGGTGGCTATGAGCGTGCCACAGCACTCCAGCTTGGACAACAGAGTGAGAATCTGACTCAAAAAATTAATTAATTAATTAATTAAAAGCATACATGCAGATACAGAATGCAGCTCTATGTGCATGGGTCATTATACACACATCTCCTAGCCCCATCCACTGTAAGTGACTAGAAGCTACGACACCCCCATGAGAAAAGAGCACAGTTAGTGCCCCATCTTGGCTCTTTACACCAATCTCCAATAACAGGAAGCCAGCTCCTTGGAGAACTGGCTGACTCTAGGCTGGACACAAGGCTGGAGCATCTCATAGTACCAGCAAGTAGGAACGTGCTCCAAAAACAAAACCAAACGCCAGAATAGGGCGTGTCCCAGAAACAGGTGGCAAATGGAAAGAAGCACCTAGCAGCTCAAGGGGAACACACTCAGCAGCAAAGCACATCAGGGTGGTACTAAAGTGAAACCTCAGACATAATAAATATCCATGAATCCGGGAGGATCTAAATAAGCAAGAGAAAAAGTGGGAGTAAGGGATGATAATTCTCCCTTACAGAATGGAGTCAAGAAAAGTAGAAGGAATGGGTGAAACAGAAAATCACCCTAGAGGAAAAAAACCACCACAGGGAACATCCCAGTGACAACTGCCGCAGGCAAGAGCCACACTGAGGACTAAAATTAGTGGCGAAAGCTTCAGGAGCAAATGGGCACCTGCACACTCTCCAGGTGTCTCCTCCGTGGCACTTGCTAATTACTGTGGAAGTTCTAGGACACTCTTAAGTCCTTCTTCCAGGGAAGCCTCGGATGGGGACGTTTGACTGAGGAACAGCGTGTGGAGGGACACAGGTGCGTCTCCACAGCATCTGCAGATGTCCCTCCCCCACACCACAAACCTGACAGGCGGTACCAGAGAGAATGTGATGGGAGGGCATCACCCCTGTGGTGTTTTGCAAAAAAAAAACCTAGATAACCTCAGTCTGACAATGAGAAACAACACACAATCCCAAATCTAGTGACAGTCAACAAAATGCCTGACCAGTAGCCACCAAAGTGTGAGGTCATGACATAAGGAAAGACCGTGGCACCCTCGGACTCAAGGGACTAGGACAGGACAACCTGGTGCCGCATGGCTCTGTCTGGGGTCCTGGGACAGATGAAGGGCAGTAGTAGGAAGACAAGAAGTCCAAGTGAAGCCTGTAGCTCCATTACAGGGGGTGTCGGTGTGAGTTTCTTAGTTCTGACGGTCATATTGTGGTTCACGCAAGAAATCAACATTAGGAAAAGCAGGCTGCTGGGTATTGTGAAGTTCCCTGGATTATTTTTTTGTTTGTTTTGAGTCGGACTCTCAATCTGTCACCCAGGCTAGAGTGCAGTGGCACACTCATTGCCGCTGCAGCCTCAACCTGCTGGGCTCAGGAGATCCTTCTGCATTAGCCTTCCAAGTAGCTGGAACTATAGGCGTGTGCCACCACACCTAGCTAATTTTTTAAAAATTATTTATTGTAGAGATGAAGTCTTGCTATGTTGCCCAGGCTGGTCTCAAACCCCGGGCTCAGGCAATCCTCTTGCCTCTGTCTCCCGAAGTGCTGGGATTACAGGCATGAGCCACCACCACGCCCAGCTGGACTATTTTCATAAGTGTCTATAAGTTTAATAAAATCACAAGTTAAAAAAAAGCAAAAAAATCTGAGTACTGTGCTGAAGAAAAAAAGAGTGGAACTTGCTCAGTACTTTGAACACCGAGTGTCAGGCTACAAAAAAACAATGTAAACGGTCAGACAAGGGTGCTGGATGCCAGGAAAGGAACCGTGTGCTAAGGTTTGAGAGAATCTGCATCACCTCCTGAGCCCACCACAGCGTTGGTGCCAGGCCTGGCTGCAGCTCAGGGCCAGACACCTCCTCCTCTTGCTGGAGACCCACTCACCTTGACCATGATGTTCAGCATGGCCCCTGGGTAGGAGATGGTCACCTTGGGCTTCTTCACATTGGTCGTAGTAAGAACGACGTTTTCTGGGAAGCTGTTCGGCAGGACACACCATATCCCATCTGTGTCCAGTTCCAAGGGCCTCCTTCAGAGAGAGAGAAGGGAGGCAGTGGATTCCGCTCTACCTCCCACCCTCACCACTCTGTGCCCTGCAGCTGCCCTTGGCACTCACCCGATCTGCTCGATCAGCTCCCGTGCCTGCGTGATTATGTTGGCCCCAGTGAAGCAGACGATACCGGCCATCTCCATGGAGTACCAGCGGGCCCTGGGAAGAGCCATAGCCTGCATTGGCGAGACTGGTGCCTGGTACGGCTCCTTCCGGAGGGAGTGGGGGAGGACAGGAGAGACCGGAGGGGGGCAGGAAAGCAGCCAAGATTGCTTGAAGCAGGACAGAACTAAGGCAGAATTTGGCTCTGCCTGGAGGACACTCCCTGTTCCTCCTTCAGGGTGCCTGGCCTGGTTCAGGAAAGTTCCGGAAGGGTACAGTGTGCTGCCATTGCATCAGCTCAGAACTTCAGTCTCAGCAAGACTCTCAAATCACCCCAGGCTCATCTCGTCCTTCTCTACTCTCTTCAAACCACCTTCCACACCCCATTCTCACCACTGGCTTCTCCGAGGAAACTCAAGGCCTGGACGCCCTCTGTCCCGGCCAGCCCTGACCTCCTCTTGCCCAGGTCGCAGCCCTGTTCTCCACAGCCCCACCCTCATCCTCCCCATGCCAGCTCTAGGCCCCTCAAGCCATCCCTCCGCAGACCCCTTGCACATCATCGCCCACTCGCCACATCCCCAGAGTGAAGACAGTGAGTGACACAAACGTGCTCAAAACCGAGTCTTGTCTTCAGCCACAGTCAGTTCAGTGTCCTGCGGCACTCGTGTCTCGTGGACGCCCGGACCCTCAACACCAGCGTGGCCTAGCTCCCTCTCCCTCCCAGCCCACTCACCCGTCACCCCCACCAGCCACCACCGGCCACGCCCAAAGCCCACAGGGGCCGATACCCCAATCCCCGCAAAAGCCCTCAATGCTCCCGTTGGCCACACACCCCTTGCGCATGACATATCCATAGAAGGAATTGAGGATGCACTTGTGGGCCAGTTGCAGAGAGTCGTATAGCACCGCCATGTTCCTGCAGCGCCTAATCTCTGTTGCGTCGCCTGCCTCCATGGCTGCCGCCAGCTTCTTTTTCCACACCTGGAAACAACACCAACACGCAGAGCCTCAGATTCCCCCATCTCACATCTCACAAAGCATGACTGAAACTACAGAATCTGCATCTGGCTGGGCACAGCAGCTCACGCCTGTCATTCCAGTTCTCTGAGAGGCCGAGGTGGGAGGACTGCTTGAGCCCAGGAGTTCAAGACCAGCCTAGACAACATGGCAAGATTGCCTCTCTACAAAAACCAAACCAAATCAAAACAAAACAAAAAAAACAATTAGCCAGGTGTGGTGGCATGTACCTGTAGTCCCAACTACGTGGGAGGCTGAGGCAGGAGGACTGTCTGAGCCCAGGAGCTCGAGGCTACAGTGAGGTGTGAGTTTGAGGCTACAGTGAGCCATGAGTGTGCCATTGCACCCCAGTTTGAATGAGACCCCGACTCAAAAAAATTAAAAAAAAGAATCTGCTTTAGATTACAAGGCTGGCCCGGAGTGGACATGGGAATCCACCTAATAGCACCTAGTGCCTGGTGTCAGCTGAGAGGTCCGGAGGCCACAGTGACACCAGCCCTCAAGCTCAGACAGGCTGTACTTCTCGAGATGCTGAGAGCCTCAAAGGAGAGGCTGAGCTTCCCCGAGAGCAATGAAGCTCATGCTGGCAGGTCCCTCCCCATTTCCCATGTCATGACAGACTGTTATGGTGGAAGGAAACAGGGCTGATCCAAAGAACCACAGATGCCCTATATGACGAGGTGAGTCTTAGCTGACAGGTGCCATGGGGTGGGCTTGGAGTACCATACTGCGGGTTTCAGTGACTCGATCGATCGTCGTGAGACCAAAGTTTGTCTGCTTCTGCCAGACTCAGGGAAACCAAGACTTACAGAAGCCAAGTTTGTCTGTTTCTGACATAGACAAAAGCTACTAAGGAGGTCCCAGGTAAAAACACTCCATAAGAAAGTGCAGAGAAGACCATAAACATGGCAGCAAATCCCCACCCAACACAAAAATGTTTTTAAAGGCTTGGTATTTAGATGAGATTGGGCGCACCTGGGGGTTATGGCCATAGATGTCTGCAAGGCTTGTTATTTAAAGACCAAAAGGTCGGCTCGGTGGCTCAGCCTGCAAATCCCGTGCTTTGGGAGGCTGAGGTGAGTGAATTGCCTGAGCCCGCGGGTGTGAGACCCGCCTGGGCAACTTGGCGAGACCTCATCTCTACAGTAAATCAAAAAAAATTAGCCAGGTGTGGTAGCGCGTGCCTGTAGTACCAGCTACTTGGAAGGCTGAGGTGGAAGGATCGCCAGCGCCCAGCAGGTCGAGGCTGCGGTGGCTGGGAGCGGCCACTGCACTCCTGTCTGGGCGACAGAGTGAGACTCCAACTCAAAAAAAAAGAACAAAAAAGAACAAAAAAAACTTCACTAAGATATTTACTGAGTGCCTATTATGTATCAGGAAATTCATTAGACTGAAGAACCAGAACACAGTCATTACACTTGATGAGGGAAATGAAAGAAAAGTAATTTAGTAATTGCTTGAATAAAATAAAGTGAGATGGCATGGCAGTTCCTTAAGAAGTTAAACACAGAATTATCATATGATTCAGCAATTCTTTTTTTTTTTTTCATTAAAAATATTTTCTCGCCGGGCTCGGTGGCTCAGCCTGTAATCCCGCGCCTTTGGGAGGCTGAGGTGAGTGGATTGCCTGAGCCCGCGGGTTCGAGACCCAACTGGGCAGCGAGACCTTATCTCTACAATAAATCAAAAAATCAGCCGGGCATGGTAGTACATGCCTGTAATTCCGGCTACTCGGAAGGCTGAGGC
>NW_007232176.1:40715-49067 GCF_000164805.1 Carlito syrichta | reverse complement strand
AACTCAAAAAAAAAAAAAAAAATTATATATATATATATATAATATATAGAATATATATATATATATATTCTCTTTTATGATACAGCAATTCAACTTCTGGGTATATGTCCAAAAGAATTGAAAGCAGAGGCTTAAGATATTTTTACACACATGTTCATATCAGAATTACTCACAACAATCAAAAGGCAGAAGCAACCAAAGAAAACATCAGCAGATGAAGGGATTAACAAGATGTGATAAACCCATGCAATGAAATTATTATTCAGCTATTTTTAAAAAATGCAGTACTGGCCAGGTGCAAGGGCTCAGGCTGCCATCCCAGCACTTTGAGAGACCAGAGGATCCCCAGGAGGCCAGGGTACTTACTGTAGTAAGCCATGGTTGTACAGCTGTATTCCAGCCTAGGTGACACAGCAAGACCATGACTAAAATAAATAAATAATGCAGTACTGATACATGCTATAACATAAACAGACCTTGAAAACGCTATGCTGACTGGATGCAGCAGCTCACACCTATAATCCCAGCTCTTTAGGAGGCCAAGGTGAGAGGACTGCCTGAGCCCACGGGTTCAAGACCAGCCTGGACAACTTGGCGAGATCTCATCCCTACAATAAATCAAAAAATTAGCTGGGCATGGTGGCGCATGCCTATAGTTCCAGCTACTTGGAAGGCTAAGGTGGACGGATCACCTGAGCTCAGCAGGTCGAGGCTGAAGTGACCAGGAGTGTGCCACTGTACTCTAGCCTGGGTGACAGAGCAAGACTCCAACTCAAAAGAAAAAAAAAGAAAAAAAAAACACTATGCTAAGTGAAAACACCAAACACCAACACCAAGATACAAATACTACATGATTCCACTTACATGAGGTCCCTAGAGTTACTGAATTAGGTAGAATGGGGTTACAGGGGCTGGGGAGTAGGATTGGAAGTTGTTGTTTAATGGGGACAGAATTTCAGTTTGAGAAGGTAGAGTTCTGAAGATCATGGTGGTACGGTTGCACAACAATGTTGATGTGCTAAGTAATCCAGAATTGTGCACTTGAAAACACTAAATCTCATATCAAGTCTATCTTTTTTTTCTTTTTTTGAGTTGGAGTCTCACTCTGTCACCCAGGTTGAGGCTGGTCACCGCAGCCTCGACCTGCTGGGCTCCGGCGATCTTTCTGCCTCAGCCTTCCAAGTAGCTGGAACTACCACGCTCGGCTAATTTTTGATTTATTGTAGAGATGAGGTCTCGCCAAGTTGCCCAGGCGGGTCTCGAGCCCACAGGCTCAGGCAATCCACTCAGCTCGGCCTCCCAAAGTGCTGGGATTACAGGCTGAGCCACTGAGCCCGGCTCAAGTCTATCTTACCATAAGCCTTTTTTTTTTGAGTCAGAGTCTCACTCTGTCACCCAGCTGGAGTGCAGTGGCACATTCACGGCTAACGCAGCCTTGACCTGCTGGGTACAGGCAATCCTTCTACTTCAGTCTTCCAAGTAGCCGGAACTATAGGCATGCACCACCACGTCTAGCTAATTTATTTATTGTAGAAATGAGGTCTCACCATGTTGCTCAGGTTGGTCTTGAACCCGTGGGCTCAGGCAATCCTCTTGCCTCTGCCTCCCACAGTGCTGGGATTACAGTTACAATGGTAACAGGAGGGGTGGCAGTAATACAGCAGGACATGACGGGCCACACAGAAGAGATTCTGCCGAGTCTAGCAGGGAAGGTCTCTCAGAAGAAATGACTCTATTTGATTAGATATAAAACTACTACCTGTTGACATAACTGAGATACTGCCATGCATTTTTCTTGCTCTTACCGGATGAAATATGTCCGTTCAAACACTCCCCTACTTTGTCCAAACCAGAAGTCAGCAAATGGAAGGGCCAGGTGGTAGACCCTGAAGGTGTGAGGGCCCCCCCACCCCTGTTCCCATGAGAGTGGCTAAGAGCAGACAGCTGGGTGCCTGGAAACTTCACTGACCCAAAGAGTGGCCCACAGGGGCTTGCTGATCCCTGTTCTAAATAAGCACTTCAGAATCAATCCCTCAGCATCCTTCTGAGGCCTCCGCCAGGGGTGGTGGGTGGGGCCTACGTCCTCTTTGGCTGTGACTCCTCAAAGTTAAACTCTCCCATGCATGTGCTGTCTGGGTGTAGGAGTCACCTGGGCATCCCAGGTGAGAAGCCAAGATCCTGACCACAGAAGCTAACCCAATCTGCCTCACAAAGGCCAACACCCAAAGCACCTCAGCCCTCACCTTGTGGAGCCCTTTGAACTCATAGCGCCTGTCCCGGAAGGCGCGCACAGTGTCCACATAGAAGGAGTTTTCCCGCTGGCAGATGGTGGTGAGGCGCTCCTCCACCTTGGTGACGTGGATCTTCTTGTAGGCTTTCCGGCAGTAATCTAAGTACAAGTGAGAGCAGCGGAGGGGAAGTGAGCCCTTCCAGACAAAGAAACAGCAGGGATACAGAAATGCTGAGGAATAGCGTTTTCTACATTAACACCAAGGAGTAAAGGCTCAGACACGCTGCTAGTTTATCAAAGAAGGACAGCCCAGGTACGAACAGCCCACATCCACATCCACCGAGGCCACAGGACAGAAGCTCCTGACACCGGCTGAAGGAGAAGCAAAGGAAGGAACCTTACAGAGAGCAAGTCCACAGCCATCAAGGGCAGGGTCGGTCTGCTCATCAGCAACTCTGCCTACCCCAGGCTGACAGGCCAGCATGGACCAGTGAGGGCAGAAGTCCGAAGCCACAGCCACACCCAGTGCTCACCTGCCAGCCTCCTCTTCTCGTATTTAGCCTGTTCTTCACGGGACAGCTCATGAAAGGCACGAGCTGGCTGCTCTGGGAACAAGGGAGGAAACTTCTCTGACTCCAGTTGGTGCTGGATTCTATGGTATTCACTGCGACTGGCCGGCACTGGAACAGAGGCAACAGGAGTAGGGTAAGAGGACACACAAACCAGGCGTGGTGGCTCACCCTGTGATCCCAGCACTTTGGGAGGCCGAGCTGGGAGGATCCCTTGAGCCCAGGAGTTCAAGACCAGCCCGGTAACTTAGTGAGACCTCATCTCTATTAAGATTTAAAAAAAGGAGACACAGACCACCCACTTCCTGCTGAGTGCCAGCCCAGGAGGCCTAACTCACTGTACTCGCCCCTCCACTGCCAGGCCATCTTCCGCTGGCAGTTCGCTCCAGGCTTATTGAAGTCACAGGCAGCACAGGTAGCCTCATCCACCATGGCAGAGGGCTGCAGGGGTGGGGGTGGGCAAGAAAGCACTTAGGCACGGGAAGAGAGAGCTCCGACTCCGGCGCAGGGAGGAAAGCCCCACCTGCAGGCGGTTTGTCAGGATGATGTTAGGGTACATGGCTCCCACGTCCAGGTGGTAGATTAGCGGACACTCGATGCGGGTGGGAATGTCTTTCAGGGAGGTAAGTTTCGTCTTAATCTGATCACACACCTGCAGAGAAAGGAGACAAAAGTGAAGGCTGGTGACCAAGAAAAGAACTGGAAACTGCACAGAGTGACCAAGACAGCACCACAAGTCCCAGGGATGGTATGACGGCCACCACACCCAGGGCTGGGGTCCACAATGCTGGCAAGAAAGAGCAGAGCCCCGAGGAGAGCACCCACAGAGGCAGCAGCCTCTATCCTAGAAGAACCACGGAGGTCGGGAGAAGACTACAGAAGACAGTGTGTGACTGCAGCCACCCAGACTGGGGTTCCCACATGGCATGGCTGGAAAGTGAAAGTGGTAACCTGCCAGCAGGCAAGTTCAGAATCTGACCAGACCACCAACAGCCACTGCCACTGTCCTCTGGAGTCTAAGTGCTTTCTTGCCCACCCCCACCCCCTGCTGCCCTCTGCCATGGTTGATAAGGCCATCTGTGCCACCTGCAACTTATTAGAGTGATGTGGTGTGCCCACGTAGTGCCTAACGGCTGAGAAGCCTCAAGAGGTTGGTATGGCATCGGGTGACAGGTCTTTCTGGTCCAAACCCCAGGCTCTAAGCTGCTGTGCTGGGCTGTTTCCAGCATGACTTCAAAAACCCATGGTGAAACTTCTATTTCCAGTAACAGGTTCGCATAAAACCCTCCCAATATCAAACACCTGGACGTCGTTTATAAAATACCAACACTATACCCGTAAATGCAGAACTGACAACAAGGAACAATCCCCAGAGTGCAAAAGCAACAAGCAGACTCAAACCCTGAGCAGCGGGCTGGCTTGGTGGATGCTTGGGTGGAGGTGGGGAACTTCCTCCCAGCTGAGAGCACTTGCTGGGAGGATCACATGAAGCACAACCACCAAGGGAGAAAGCATAAGGGATGGCTGGGGGAGTCAGGCACAAGCTTCCAGGCCTCTCCCTGTGGAGTCACACGGGCATAACTAATCCCTACAGCAAACTGTGACACCTCACACGAACCGCCGTCTAGCAGGAAAGCTCGAGACCCAGAACCCAGGGTTTCATTGAGGCTGGGGACATGGGCACCTCTGCTTGGCACATACCCAAACTCTGGGCCCTCAGAAGGAAGCAGGCGCTCAGCTCCAACCTCAGTGTCTACACAAACAATGAGGAGCAGCAAGCTGTTCTTAGCAGAAAATGACAGAAACCACTCAAATCCCCGGCCCCCAAGCTCCAGCCTTGCACACAGACCTGAGGATCGAGTCAGGGACCTGCATTTCAAACCCCTTTCTCATGCCTCCTCTGGGAGAAATAGCCCACACACAGCAAGGGAGGAAGCACAGCCCTCAAACAAAGGTAGGACCCCTAAAGGCCACCTCCTCCATAAGAGAATAGATGACAATGCGTTAGCGCACCAAAACAGCATCGGAATGAAGAAAAAAGTCTTCCCTCGGCATCCCTGCCAGGTCTGTGGCTTTCACTACAATGTCCACATGGCGGGGGAGCCCTCAAGTCAAGGAGCCGAAAGAAAAGGGACCCCAGGACAGGGATGATCCTGGAAAACCAGGTATAACAACAAAAGTTGACGGGGCACAGTGGCTCATGCCTGTAATCCTAGCACTTTGGGAGGCAGACGAGAGAATTGCCTGAGCTCTGGGGTTAAGACCAGCCTGAGCAACACAGCGAGACTTCGTCTCTATGGTAAATCAAAAAATTAGCTGGGCATCGTAGTGCATGACTGTGGTTCCAGCTCCTTGGAAGGCTGAAGCAGAAGGATCACCTGAGCCCAGCAGGTTGAGGCTGCGGTGGTCGTGAGTGTGCAGCCCAGGCAACAGAGTGAGGCTCTGACTCAAAAAAAAAGCTACCTAGGACTTTCAGCAACCTGCATGGGACTGTACAATTCACATTCCAACACCACAGGACATGGGAAGGAAACACCCCCCATGGCCAAGAGCAGACATGCAGGAGAGACCACAAGACTTCAGACAAGCCTGGCTCGGTGACTCAGCCTGTAATCCCACGCCTTTGGGAGGCTGAGGTGAGTGGATGGCCTGAGCCCCCGGGTTTGAGACCCGCCTGGGCAGGCGAGGCCTCATCTCCACAATAAATCAAAAAATCAGCCGGGCGTGGTAGCGCACGCCTGTAATTCCGGCTACTCGGAAGGCTGAGGCAGACGGATCGCCGGAGCCCAGCAGGTCGAGGCTGCGGTGGCTGCGAGTGCCACTGCACTCCAGTCTGGGCGACAGAGTGAGACTCCAACTCAAAAAAAAAAAAAAAAAGACTTCAGACATTCAAACTCTTGAATCCAACACACTAAATGAGCCTCCTTAAAAGTACTAAAGACTGGCCGGGTGCAGTGGCTCAAACCTGTAATCCCAGCACCTTGGGAGGCTGAGGCAAGAGGACTACCTGAGCCCAGGGGTTCAAGACCAACCCAGGCAACTTGGCAAGGCCTTGTCTCCACAATAAATCACAAAATCAGCCGGGGGTGGTGGCATGCACCTGTAGTTCCAGCTACTTGGATGACTGAGGTAGAAGAATTGTCTGAGCCCAGCAGGTCAAGGCTGCAGGGGCCGTGAGCATGTCACTGCACTCCAGCCTGGGCGACAGAGTGAGACTCTGACTCCAAAAAGAAAAAAATACTAAAGACAAAAATCTAAAACACAGGAAAAGAAAAGGATCTGAAAAAAGTACCAACAGAGCTTCTAGAAATTAAAAAATTGTCCTAAGAAACACAGAACAGTCGCTGAAATTTGTACGGTTAAAGCTAAGCAGGCTTCTGAGTTGTATATTGCCTTGCTGATGAAGGGGTGAGGTGTGCCCCTTCCTCTCCCACCAGATTCCTCCTACTGCCAATCCCACATCCCACCTCCCCCGGCAGTTTCCTCCTACTGCCCATCTTTTACTTCTAGTATTACGTTAATTGTCCAAGGTCCGCTTATGAGCGAGAACATGTGATTCTCAGTTCTTTGTTTCTGTGATAGATCACTCAGTATTATAGAGAGTCGCATATTTCTACTCATTCCTCAAACATAGCACCTTACTGAATCAAGCTGGTACAGTGTTCAGGTAAATAATCCCAGCACTTGGGAGGCGGAGGCAGGAGGACTGCTTGAGCCCAGAAGTTTGAGACAAGCCCGGGCAACATATCAAGATCTCCTCTACTAAAAAAAGATTTTAAAAAATTAGCTGAGCCGGGCTTGGTGGCTCAGCCTGTAATCCCACGCCTTTGGGAGGCTGAGGTAAGTGGATTGCCTGAGCCCGCGGGTTTCAGATCCATCTGGGCAACTTGGCAAGACCTCATCTCTACAATAAATCAAAAATTAGCCGGGTGTGGGAGCGGGTGCCTGTAGTTCCAACTACTTGGAAGGCTGAGGCGGAAGGATCGCCGGAGCCCAGCAGGTCGGGGCTGCGGTGGCTGGGAGCGGCCACTGCACACCAGTCTAGGTGACAGAGTGAGACTCCAACTCAAAAAAAAAAAAAAAAAATTAGCCGAGCATGGTGGCATGCATCTTAGTCCCAGCTACTGCAAGATGGAAGGATAGTCTGAGCCCAAGAGTTTGAGGCTGCAGTGAGCAGTGATTGTGCCACTGCACTCCAGCCTAGGGGACAGAGTGAGACCCAATGCAGAAGAAAAAAAAAATCAGGTATGTGCTTTTCTGAGAAATTCATTTTGTACAAAATGTGTGCAACATCAAGAAACAATAATGAAAATATAAATTTTTTAATTGGGGTCTCACTGTCATCCAGGTTGGAGTACAGTAGTACAATTACAGCTCACTGCAACCTCAAACTCCTGGGCTCAAGTGATCGAGACACCTCAGCATGAGCCACTACACCTGGCTAATTTTTAAATTGTTTGTAGAGCCGGTGTCTCGTTACGGTGACTAGTCTGGTCTCAAGCAATCCTCTTACCTCCACCTCCCAAAGTGCTGGGATTACAGGTGTCAGCCACCGTGCCCAGACACAATACCAAAATTTGAAAACTACTATATTTAGGTGTTGATCTATACTATTCATTAGAAAAATTAACATATTATATGGGCATTCTTAAACAAATTGGCTAAACATTTTTTAAAAGCCTTTAGTTCTGGGGTTAACAAGCTTCCATTGTAAGGAACCAGATAATAAATATTTTAGGTTTTATAGCCACACGTGATCTGTTGCATATTCTTTGATTTTTTTTCTTAAATGCTTTGGAAAGGTAAAAACCATTCTTAGCTTGTTGCCTATGTAAAAATAGACCTCATGTGCTGTTTGCCAACTTCAGTTTACACATTTCAGAGTAGAAAAAACTGAATAAAATTTAAATAGAGGAAAAAAATTAGCCAGAAAAGTTAAGCAGAAGGGTAGCCATTGTTTTAACGAAATATATTAAATTTGTTAAAGTCTCACTAGTAAGTCACTTGAACATAAAACTGTCCTTGGTATTTAAAAAAATACTTGCCATGCACAGTGGCTCATGCCTGTAATTCCAGCACTTTGGGAGGCCGAGGTGAGAGGACTGCCTGAGCCCACAGGTTTGCCTGAGCCCACAGGTTCAAGACCAGCCTGTGCAACATGGCAAGACCTCATCTCTACAATAAACCAAAAAATAAGCCGGGTGTGGTGGCATGTACCTGTAGTTCCAGCTACTTGGAAGGCTGAGGTGGAAGGATGGCCTGAGCCCAGTAGTTTGAGGTTACGCTGGCTATGAGCGTGCCACTGCACTCTAGTCTGGGCAACAGAGTGAGACACTAACTCAAGAAAAAAAAAAAAAAAAAAAAAATATATATATATATATATATATATATATATATATATATATTCTCACCAGGCATCCCAGCACTTTGGGAGGTAGAGGCAAAAGGACTGCCTAAGCCCAGAGGATCAAGACCCGCCTGGGCAACTTGGCAAGACCTCATCTCTACAATAAATAAAAAATTAGCTGGGTGTGGTAGCACGTGTCTGTAGTT
>NW_007232176.1:36966-40695 GCF_000164805.1 Carlito syrichta | reverse complement strand
GCCGGGAGCGGCCACTGCACTCCAGTCTGGGTGATAGAGTGAGACTCCAACTCAAAATAATCAGCTGGGCATGGTGGTGCCTATTTGTGGTTCCAGTTCCTTAAAAGGTTGAGGCAGAAAGATTGCCTGTGCCCAATAGGTCAAGGTTGCAGTATCCATGAGTCTGTCCCTGCACTCCAGCCTGAGCAACAGAGTGAGACTCAGACTATTAAAAAAAAAAAAAAAAAAAAATCCTCAAAACCTTCCAGAGGCGGTGGCTCTCATACCTATGATCCTAGCACTTTGGGAGGCCAAGGTGAGAAGATTGCCTGAGCCCCTGGGTTCAAGACCAGCCTAGGCAACTTGGCAAGATCTCATCTCTACAATAAATCAAAAAATTAGCTGGGCGTGGTGGCATGTGCCTGTAGTTCCAGGTACTTGGAAGGCTGAGGAAGAAGGATCGCCTGAGCCCAGTCCATGAGTGTGCCACTGCACTCCAGCCTAGATGACAGAGTGAGACTCCAATTAAAAAAAAAACAAACCTTCCAAAGTAATAAAAATACCAAACACAGCTAAAATTTTAAGAAAAAAATGATTACAAGGAATATTATCTACCACATAAAACAGGAAATCCCACAAATGCAATACTTAAACATTTCTACTTGAACTGTAGGTACAGAAACCAATAGGGGACCCATCATCATCCTTCCTGCTGACATTGCTGTGTTCTGACATGCTACAAGGTCCAGAAAGGGGAGGCAGGGCCAGCATGACTCAAAGGCTGAGTATCCATGGTGGGGACACCACCTGGACACATCCCATCTCTCTGTGAGCCCCACTGACATCCCCCCCAGCCATCCTCCACACAACTGCCAGGTGACCACTCAGGAACACAAGACGACCCTGGGTTTCCCTTTAAAGGATACTTTCAGGGACTGTGGAATAGCTAACAAGACAAGCTGTCCCCTATAGGTCTCCCTTCTAGGCTCAACAGGGAGTCTGACATCCACGACCTACCACACTTTGTTTCTTAGACTTTAAAGTGATATCCTGGCCAGGTGTGGTGTTTCACATCTATAATTCCAGCACTTTGGGAGGCCGAAGTGAGAGGACTGCCTGAGCGCATGGGTTTGAGACCAGCCCGGGCAACTTGGCAAGACCTCATCTCTACAATAAATCAAAAAAAGAGTCGGGCATGGTGGCACATGCCTATAGTTCCAGCTACTTGGAAGGCTGAGGCGGAAAGATTGCTGAGCCCAGGAGGTTGAGGCTGCGGTGGCTGGGAGTGTACCACTCCACTCCAGTCTGGGCGACAGTGAGACTCCAACTCAAAAAAATAAAAGAAAATGTTACAAGCTCCAGAGCACCAGTCACTGAACACGCTGTAGTGCCGCACAGTGCCTGATGGAAAGATCTGAGACGTGCCACATCACAAGGAACGGGAGCCACAAACCACTGGTGTCTCCTTCTCCAGTCATGCTGCCCTTCGTAAGTGGTGCTTTTTAACCGTTATTTGAGGGGTCACAGCCACTAATAGACCCTACTGCCTCAAAATGGGGAGCAAGACCCTCTCGCGTGGCCCAGGTCCATGCCACGGCATTCCAGGAGCACCTCAAACTCCATGTTCTCACAAAGCCCTCCGACGGTGACAGGGTGCATCACTAAGCACAAACATGCAGCCTGGCCCAGGGACGCTGTGTCCTTGTACCGCACGCAGCAGGTGCAAAATAAACCTGCTGCTGAAAGTGGCAGTCTGAAGAAGGTGCACAGACATGGTTCCTTCGGACACTTACCGCTTGGAAGTTGGTGACCTGCTCTACAGGCACCTTCTCCTCTTCCTCAATGGCGTGACACAAGGTCTTTTCAACCCGCTGCAGCAGGAAGTCAAAGGCAGCAGGATTCTAGCACAAATGACAAGATGACATGGGTCAGACAGGAAGCGCGGCAACACCAACCTGCCTCAGGTGGGATGCTGCAGCTGCCTGTGGTGGGACGTGCCAGAGAAAGCTCTGGAAGGGCCTGCACGCTCACTCTGCAGTGCAACGCCCTAAAGAAGCGCCAGAGAGGAGCCGGGCCAGGTAACCACTAAGGGTAATGAGGCAACAGGAAGGATGAGGAGAAGCAGCTTTATTTCAGACCCTTGCAGCTTCTGGGTCCCACCACCGAGCAGCAGTGGGAAGAAACGGAACCCCAGGGCAGACCCAGAAGGGGACACACCATCCTAAACCGACAAGGGATGTCGCTGCGGAAGACCCCAGACTCCAGGGCCTCCACATGGCCCCCCACATAGGTCTCAGCATCTAGCACATGACCATCGTCTGTCAGCTTGTTGAACTCCTGCTCCTGCTTGTTGGGGAAGATGATGTTGGCGTGGAAGGCCTGCACCATCAGCAGGGCCTCACACAGTGTGCCAGAGCCCTTCCGCAGCACCTGTGAGAGACACAAGGCTTCAGCCAAAAGCTGTGCAAAGGCCCCAACTTGCAGGCCCAGCTGGACTTTGAAATGAAAGGAGAGAAAGCAGATCAGTAAGTGGCTGTAAACTCTGCCTGCTGTAGTTACTCTCAGGGAACCAGGACCCCTGAAGGAAACCCTAACACCACATACCACAATTCCACTGCCACTTTCGGCATCAGGCCTCCAGGGCTGTCTTGCCTGTTAGGCACCAGTGCATTCGGAGTAGGGCAGGGCAGGGCAGGGGAGGGTGCTGACTAGTGGGTCACAGAGCAAATGGGAGAGGAGGCTGACCTCGTCGGGCTCCATGGGAATAATGGTGCACAGAGCGAAGATGAAGGGATGGATGTACTTCATGTACAGATAGTAAGTGGCCACGGCATCCGACACAGAATACGTAGCCAGAGTCTGAGGAGAGAACACCAGAGAGCAGGGCCATCAATACCCGAGAGCAGGGCCATCGATATCCGGGCCCAGGGTCACGTGGGATACACAGAAGGCAAAGTTCAGCCTCGCCAGCCAGTCACGCACACACACAACAGGGAGACTGGTGCGGGACAAAACCCACGTGTCCCAGGAAACACACTCGGGGCGAGTGGGGCCGGACTACTTGGCCTGTCTGGTGGGAACACACACGTGCATGGCACAGGGGGCCAGGGTGCTGCTCACGTGCCTGGGGCTGCTCGGTGGCCATCCGGCACATGTCCTCGGGGTCCAGCTCTACCGGGTCATAGCCCAGTTTGGCCTTGGCGGCAGCCTTGAGGTTATGACTACCCACAGGAAGGTAACTGTCCCTCTTCACCCACCTGGGAGGAGAAGGAGTACAGAAGTCAGGATGATTCCAGCACAAAGCCCAAGAATCTGTGGGAACTGGCAAAACAGACAGGACACAACAGATGCAGGGTCCTGAGGGTACCCAGGAGATTTAAACCAAGACCCCACATGGCACAGGCCCTCACAAGACCCCTCCATCTGGGTCTAGCTGATCTCACAGTCGTGCCCCCAAGCACAAGGAAATGCCAGGGCCAGTCCTTCAGGCCTCTCGCCTTACCTCTCACCCTTGGCAAAACACTTGTCCTCTCAATCCAAAAAGATAGAAAGCAAGCGGCAGGCACTGCATCCTCAGGCCTCTCAGACCTCATTCTATAACCACACTGGGCTTTTCTCCTGCTCTCCCCATGGTCCTTCAGCATGGAATCGTGCAAGTCACCCCCCTTCTTTAAAAAGAGGAACCCAGCTGGGCTTGGTGGCTCAGCCTGTCATCTCGCACCTTTGGGAGGCTGAGGTGAGTGGATTGCC
>NW_007232176.1:31669-36858 GCF_000164805.1 Carlito syrichta | reverse complement strand
AAAAAAAAAAAAAAAAAGGAGAACCCTGCCCCCCACCAGAACCTGACTCTACTTCCTCCTTACACCAATGCCTTCCCTGGGACATACAGCTGCCCAGTGGCTGTGTCCAGTCTCTACCTCCCACAGCCTCCCCCAAGGGCCACCCCCACCACACGGCCTCCTCCCCTCTCACTTTACGTCTCATCTTACTTCACTGACTCTCCCCCATAACTGTGTGCCAGTGAGCCCCAGTTCACAGCACAAGCCTGTAACAAGAAATGGTCTCCAGGGCCCCCATCTGGGTGAGGCTTCCAGGCTAGCATGACTGAGTGGGATCCCCTCCCACCTCAACCCCCTTCTTTTCCCTATTCCCAGTCTCCCCAGATGGCACAAAATCTCTGAGGTACCATTCCATTCCCAAAAACCAGCATCCCTGGGACGCCCCACCCTCACTCCCCATCAGCAGACCCTGTGTCCTCGCACCCTGCACCACCTGCTTTGGATCAGGATGGTTACTCTATCCCACACTGAAACGGCCACAGCCTCCTGGCCACACCTCGAGCCCAAGTGCTGACTGCCAAAACCAAACAAAAATGAGGTTTAATGCTTCAAGTGCTCCAGTGGCACTCAGGTTGCCATGAACCTACCTCCCACTAGCACAGAGGCTGGTGGTGACCCCACGGCATTCGCACATTCACATTGTCTTCCTAGCCACATATACCCGAGTCCCCAATCACCGTGACCTTCCACAGCTCTGAGCTACCTCACGTGCCCGGCATATGGAACTGTATGGAGACCCGCCTGGGAGACCAGCCCAGCTGCCACACGCCCGATCACGCCTGGGAGGGAGGCGGTCGCTCCACAGCTCCGAGCACCAGCGGACCTCACGCAGACGTTCACCCTCCTGCGCCGGCTCCCCCATCCCTACAGACTGAGACTCAGCACGTGCCTGTTCGTTAAATAAACAATTCACCCACGACTAAAGACAGCATATCCCAGAAGTGAGGTGACCCAGAAGTGCTTCTGAGGCTATGCTTCTTGGAGGCTGTGCTCCTCCAAGACGCGTCAATGGCACAGTCTGCACGAGAAGGTCTTCAGCTCTTGCTCCCAAGACCACAGTGAAGAGCTGTCGCTGCCTGGGGCGCCCACCTGAGACAGTCCATGTGGATGCACTGAGGTGCCTTGTACTCTCCCTGGCTATCCTTCTGGAAGCCTATCTCCTGCTGCATGCTCAGGCCATGGATCGCCGCCCTGGCCTCCACAAACGGCCTGGGGATGAAAGAGCAGAGACGAGAAGGGAACAGGTCAGGGTTCTCCCTCAGACACAGGATACCCAGAGCAGAACCAGGAGCTCCACACAGTGGCCACCTCCTCATCCTCAATTGACATGAGAAGCCCCACTCACCCCACCCAGCACCCCTCCCATCCCAACACTTTCTAGTTATTTACAAACAAGACATCAGACTCACCAGTCGAAAAAGTCCCCATTGTAGGTGACCATGACAGTAGGTTTGGTCTCCTGGACGTGTTCAAACCACCTCTGGATCAGATGAAGCTGAACCCAACAAGTCACAGCAGTCAGAGGCTTGTTCTCTCTTCTTTAAGCTATTTCCAAATTCTTCTCCCAAAGCTCAGAAGAATCAGCCTGTGACAGCCCTGACTCCCATGCCCTGCCCATCTCTGACAGGAAGGAGGATCGCACCCTAAGAACAGCTCACGGAGCTGCAGTTCTGATCCAACGAATGCCTGCGACCTTGAGAAGATTGGCATGCCTCTTTATCCCAAGACCAGGTTGTTTCCCAAGTGACACCTCCTTACCTCATCAGGTTCATTGAAGACACAAAAGGGCCCTTCGTATTCTGGCTTGGGGGTGAACTCAAAATCTTCAATATCTTCTGAAACGATCTCTCTGTTGGTGATGAGGTATCCCTGGCGAAGTTTATCAGCCATCAACATAAGTCAACAATGCAAAGCTGAGATGCAATCCCCAACACTTCCCAGAAACTGCCTGGAGACTCTTGATACAAAGAATTCAGCCACGGGCTGGGCTCGGTGGCTCAGCCTGTAAACCCAGAACTTTGGGAGGCCAAGGTGAGTGGACTGCCTGAGCCTGCAGGTTCGAGACCAGCCCGGGCAACATATCGAGACCTTGTCTCTACAATAAATAAAAAATTACAGGTGCATGGTAGTGCGCGCCTGTAGTTCCGGCTACTTGGAAGGCTGAGGCGAAAGGATCGCTGGAGCCCAGCAGGTCGACGCTGGGGTGGCCATGCCACTGCACTTCAGCCTGGGCAACAGAATGAGTCTCCAACTCAAAAAAGAAAACAAAAACAAAGAACTCTGCCACATGCGAAAGCTCCTTGTCTCCCAGAAGGAAACACCTTTAGTGTGTGGATTTCCATTAGGAGGCAGTTGTGCAACTGGGTGCTGGAATGCCTTGCTTGCGCCCCTGGACTCCACCCACTCATCATGCACCCAACAGATACTAACTATAGGGCAGACACTGCTCCACGAGGGCCCCACGCCTGGAGCTTACCTCCCAGAGCCACCACCCACCTGGCCATCAACCATGTAGGAAATCATCATGATCTGGTCTGTCTCAGCATCGGGAAACTTGAGGGGCAGTTTGGTCGTTTCGATGTCAAATGCCAAAACCACAGGATCCTGGAGGACAAAACAGTATATGCACTGAGTTCTGGATACCCCGCTAGTCCTCTCTGGACCCACCCTGATCTGCTCCACCTCCAGCTGGAATAGAAAGGCTCTGAGACCTGGAACAGGCACCTCAAGACTGGCAGACCTACGCCAGGACCATGATCTCTGGAGGTATGAAAGCTGACACGCCTGAGAGATAAGGGCTGGAGCAAATGATCCCAGGGAAACCTTAGCCTCAACCTGCCCATCACCTTGTTGTGACCTTTTTTTTTTTTTTTTTTTATGAGTTGGAGTCTCACTCTGTCGCCCAGACTGGAGTGCAGTGACCGCTCCCGGCCACCGCAGCCTCCACCTGCTGGGCTCCAGCGATCCTTCCCCTTCAGCCTTTCGAATAGCCCGGAATTACAGGCGCACGCTACCATGCCCGGCTAATTTTTTGATTTTATTGTAGAGATGAGGTCTCGCCTGACCAGGCGGGTCTCCAACCCAAGGGCTCAGGCAATCCACTCACCTCAGCCTCCCAAAGGCGCAGGATTACAGGCTGAGCCACCAAGCCCAGCTTGTTGCGACCTTTAATGATAAAGCTTATAGCTGACTGTGGTACAGAGCTGACACCTTCATGCTGGTAATGAGAAAGCTGAATGCACAGGCTTTCTCAAGACCACAAAGCCATGCTTCAATCAAGGCCTTCTAGCTATACATCCATTTCCCATGTCGCTCCAGTGTCAAGTACCCAAACGAAAGTCACCGCTTTCCCTCAAACGTCCAAATCTAGCATAGCTCAAACACTGACATCATGTGGTAGTATACAATGAAAAATGACATAATAGTCAGAAACTGATGACTCTAACTCCGTAATTATTTTAAGAAAATACTTGAAGAAAAAGCAGCAGATAAATCTTTGAGTCAAATTCATCCTTCAGCACTGAATCTGTTCTCTCTGGAAAATAAGGTGAAATTTTAGGATGGAGCAAATGTAAGCGGTACTCACAGGTCGTTCAACAAGGTCATCTCGGCGGGTGATTTCCACTGGAAAAGCATTTCCTCGGTATCTGACATTGTACCAATGAGCCTGTAGAATTGCAGAACATGCAGTGAGTTAACTAAAGAGCTCTATGTCCAGGCAAGTCTATTTCTCTGTGAATTTATCCATAGGTATCATCCTCTGACTGTGAGAAACTTCACATGAGCAGCAACCTGGCCTGACCCACTCACCACATGAATCTTCAGGTCGATGGAGAGGCGGACATGGTAGGGGACATCATACTCGCGCATGTCCACTATGTTGTCCAACTGATCAGCTACCTTCTTAGAGGCTTCCTCTTCATCGGTAATTACACTATCCCCTTGCAGAACACTAGGAATTAAAAAGAAGAGAGAGCAGCTAACTCAACTGTAGAGGTTGGAGGAGGGGAAAACCAGAGATATCGACCAAAGTGGTTTTGATGACCAGGACAGTGCTTCCTTTAGGAATGGGCTTGGATGACTGTCCTACCTAAGCAACAGGTCACAGAAAAACTCAGTGTACACGTAAGATGTGTGCATTTCATATAAGTTTCACTCCAACTGAAAGAACATTAGCCAGGCATGGTGGCTAACACCTATAATCCCAGCACTTTGGGAGGCCGAGGTGAGAGGATTGTCTGAGCCCGTGGGTTTGAGACCAACCTGGGCAACTTGGCGAGACCTCATCTGTGAGGTGAGAAGACTGTGAGAAGCTTGGTCCTGCTCTTCAGCAAGCAGGATGCAGTCCCCCGAGTAACAGCACCGCAGTGAAATGACCATGCCCCAGCCCTCTCCCTGACTGTCAGCATTTAATGTTCTTTTTTTTTTGAGTTGGAGTCTCACTCTGTCGCCCAGGCTGGAGTGCAGTGGCACGCTCACCACCACCCCAGCATCGACCTGCTGGGCTCTGGCAATCCTTCTGCCTCAGCTTTCCAAGTAGCTTTCCACACACACCACCACGCCCAGCTAGTTTTTGTGACTTATTGTAGAGCCCAGGCTGGTCTTGATCCCCTGGGCTCAGGCAATCCTCTCACCTCAGTCTCTCAAAGTGCTGGAATTATAGGCTGAGCCACTGAGCCTGGTCTTTTTTTTTGAGTTGGAGTCTCACTCCGTAGCCCAGGTTGAAGTGCAGTGGCATGCTCATGGCCACCACAGCCTCGACCTGCCGGGCTCATGCGATCCTTCTGCCTCTGCCTTCCAAGATGCTGGAACTACAGACACGTGCCACCATGCCTGGCTAATATTTTGATTTATTGTATAGATGAGGTCTCACCAAGTTGCCCAGGCTGGTCTCGAACCTGTAGGCTCAGGAAATCCTCACCTCGACCTCCTAAAGTGCTAGGATTACAGGCTTGAGTCACTGCGCCCAGTCAATGTCATTTAATAAAATTCACAGAGTGTATTAAGGTGAGGATATAAGGGATCTTTCTCCCTCTCAATTTTAGAACCACAATCCAATCCCCTACATAAGAAGGAGGGCTTAGCTGGGTTCAGTGGCTCAGCCTGTAATCCTGTACTTTGGGAGGCTGAGGTGAGTGGATTGCCTGAGC
>NW_007232176.1:26453-31477 GCF_000164805.1 Carlito syrichta | reverse complement strand
GGGAGTGGCCACTGCACTCCAGTCCTGGGTGACAGAGTAAGACTCCAACTCAAAAAAAAGAGAAAGAAAAAAAAAGGAGGCATTAAATAGAAAATAAAATGCAAGCTAGGAAGTCACTTTATAATACAAACAGAACATACAGAAATTTCTTTTTTTTTTTTTTTAGTTGGAGTCTCACTCAGTTGCCCAGACTGGAGTGTAGTGGCCGCTCCCGGCCACCACAGCCTCGACCTGCTGGACTCCAGCGATCCTTCTGCCTCAGCCTGCCGAGTAGCCGGAATTACAGGCGCGCGCTACCATGCCCGGCTAATTTTTTTGATTTATTGTAGAGATGAGGTCTCGCCTGCCCAGGCGGGTCTTGAACCCGCGGGCTCAGGCAATCCACTCACCTCAGCCTCCCAAAGGCGCGGGATTACAGGCTGAGCCACCGAGCCCGGCTAGAAATTTCTACTAATTGCTCAAGTGCTTCCACCTCAAACAGTCAGTCATTAAGGGAAACTTATTGCTGAGTTTCCTGTCTCCTATCCATCTTACCATTCTGGACCAGCTGGTGCTTTGCTCATGAGAACAAAGTTTACCTGGAGAGCATGGTTGTGTACGTATTACTGGCATGGTCCTGCTCCCGGTTCTTCTTCACGGCAGGGGAAATCTCCTTCCTCACTTTGACAAGGTCCTCCACAGTGTGGAAGGACAGTTTGATGTAATTTCGCTTCAAACCCACCAAGTGATTTGGCTGTGAAGAGACGGTGCTCATGAGTTCTCAAGAAATGGACATCATTGGTGAGGGAAAACAAGGGTAAAAACTTAGAGGAAGACACACAAGCCAAGGAGCTGGTGACTTGGAGCACCTTGCCCAGGTCAGTATATGCCACTATCTAATGCCACCGAGTGTTCCCTTAAGAGGACTTTATGGAGAGTCACTATACCACCCTACCACCCAAGAGATAGCCTGATCTTCCTCTTCCAATCTCACCTGGAACAGACAGTGTGAACTTCAGCCTCAATTACCCCTGGGGGGTCTGGGTGATACTCACCAAGTCCAGATCCTCTTTAGGGATAGTCTCTACTTGTGCAATTTTACCCTGAAACTTCTTGGAGAGAAAAGATGAAACCTCTCTCTCACAACCCT
Source organism: Carlito syrichta (assembly GCF_000164805.1). NCBI lineage: Eukaryota > Metazoa > Chordata > Mammalia > Primates > Tarsiidae > Carlito > Carlito syrichta. The sequence continues at coordinate 30,348 of NW_007232176.1, read as the reverse complement.
AAATCAGGATCAGAATGAAAAGATTTCCATTTATAAAGTATGTCTCTCTTTGCCAATTTCCCAGTTCCAAACCCCACCAAAGAATGGGACACAAGTTGTCTGACCTGATTCTAAGAAGCACTGACTTACCTTTCTGGTTGCAATGTAGAAATATGGTTTATAGGGCAAGGCTACCTGCAAGGGTCACCAACAGGTGACGAGAAAGGAAAAAAGGAGAGAAAAGTGAAGACAGACTGCTTGCTGCCATAACCCATGCATGAGCAGCCTCACCTTGGCTGCTCTTAATAACAAAAAATTATGATCTGCACATATCACGGGGCAGGAAGCTAAGAAACATGACATTGCTTGCCTTTCAAAATCTTCCTGAAGTAATCTCCCTCAGGACATCTTAAATGATGACTGATTGGCCCCTAGGGACCCAAGTTCTAACGACTTGTGGGCAGCCCAGCCCTAGAAGCCTCCTACGCCCTCCCTGACAGTCACAGAGCTAAAAGAATACCTCATGTTCATCACAAGTAGATTTTTGCTTCTTGGGGTTAAGGGGCTTACCTTAAACCTGCTCCCGTCATCTTGAATAAAGTAGTAATCCACCGCGCTGACTAAGCGCTTATCCTCATCTAAGACCTCAGTCTACAAGAGAAGCAGTCAACACAGGCAGATTATCCTCTGCACAGTCTGAGAACCCTTTTCCTCCCCTACTCAGGAAACAGTACTTTACCACAGCCTCTCATCCAACCCCTTTTGCCATCCCTGCGGAAGCACCACCAGTCTCACTCATAAGAAACCATCAGAACCACCTCCAAGTGGGGATTTCTCCGAATTTCTCCCTCATAAGCCTTGAAAGATTTATTCTGAGGTTGAACAGAGCTGCCCCTCACTTTAGTCTTCCCCCAGTGGTCTCTGTGTGGCCCTCAGTGATTTGAAGAACAAAGGAAGAGAGCTGGGTACAATCCCGTCTCCCACCCGTATCACCCAAACAGATTCCCCCATTCCTCAGACAAGCACTCCACTGGGCCGAGTGGGGTGAGCGCCTCCTGAGTGGGAGAAGGACAGGAAAACTGCCAGTGCTTACAGGGTGCATGTTGATGAGCCAGCCCGTCTTCTCACCAGGCTCTTTCAGCCTGTCAAAACCAAACCGCAAATCCATCTTATCGGTCCACTGACTCCGTTCCAGGCGCCTGAGTGCCGAGACTGAGGAAGAAGAGCCATCATCCCTGCATGAAAGAAGGGAATGTGGTTATCTACATCTGCAATGCCATCTACTCCTGCAACCCTTAACCCACTCAGTTTAAAAGTGAGCCCGTGGGTTAGAGACCCGCCTGGGGAACTTGGCAGGACCTCATCTCTACAATAAATCAAAAATTAGCCGGGCATGGTAGTGCGCGCCTGTAGTTCCAGCTACTTGGAAGGGTGAGGCGGAAGGATTGCCGGAGCCCAGCAGGTCGAGGCTGCGGTGGCCGGGAGCGGCCTCTGCACTCCAGTCTGGGTGACGGAGTGAGACTCCAACTCAAAAAAAAAAAACAAAAAAAACTTCTACATGTTCATAGCATCTTTATTCATAATAGCCAAAAACTGGAAATAACTCAGACAATCCTCAGCAGGAGAAAAGTTAGCCTGTGGAATACACATACCATAGAATACTACTCAGTATGAAAGAGGAACAAGCAGGTTGGGCTCGGTGGCTCAGCCTGTAATCCCAGCACTTTGGGAGGCCGAGGGGAGTGAATTGCCCGAGCCTGCAGGTTTGAGACCCACCTGGGCAACTTGGCAAGACCTTGTCTCTACAATAAATAAAAAAAAAACTAGCCGGGCATGGTAGCGCACACCTGTAGTTCCAGCTACTTGGAAGGCTGAGGCGGAAGGATTGCCGAAGCCCAGCAGGTCGAGGCTGCGGTGGCCGGGAGCGTGCCACTGCACTCTAGGATAGGCAACAGACTGAGACTCCAACTCAAAAAAAAAAAAGAGGAACAAGCAGATATATAACAACAACTTGGAAGGACCTCCACGGAAGAATGCTGAGTGAAAAAAGTCAACCTCCCAGATCACATACTTTACGATCCCATTACGTAGCATTTCTGAAATAAAATTACACAGAGAACAGACATCTGGTTGTCAGGGATGGGGGAGGGGAGAGGGAAGAACGGAGGAGGCTGTCACTATAAAGGGGTAGCACCAGAGATCCTTCCAATAGACTGTTCTGTGTCTTGATTTTGGTGGTAGTCACACAAATACACACGATAAAACTAAGCAGAAGTAAATGCACATGCATGTGTAAGAGTGCATGTAAAACTCATGTGATGTGAATGAAACTGATGGACTGGACTGTATCAATGTCAATGACCTAGCTGTAGTCAATTGTACTCCATTATGCAAGATGTTATGGTGAAGAGATTTAGGGTCTCTGTACTCCTGACAACTGCATACAAATTACAGCTAACTCAGCTGGGCTCGGTGGCTCAGCCTGTAATCCTGTGCCTTTGGGAGGCTGAGGTGAGTGGACTGCCTGAGCTAGCGGGTTCGAGACCCGCCTGGGCAACTTGGCGAGACCTCATCTCTACAATAAATCAAAAATTAGCCGGGTATGGTAGTGCGCGCCTGTAGTTCCAGCTACTCGGAAGGCTGAGGCGGAAGGATCGCCGGAGCCCAGCAGGTCGAGGCTGCGGTGGCCAGGATCGTGCCACTGCACTCTAGTCTGGGTGACAGAGTGAAACTCCAACTCAAAAAAAAAATAATAACAAAAATTACAGCTAACTCAAATAAAAGGTTTTTCTTCTAATGCTCAAGAACACAAGAGTAGAGATGCTGACTTATAATCACTGAGATGATGAGCATCCAAGAGGATCTCAGAGCTCAAAAGGGCTGCCTGCCAGAAGCTGAGCATTGTAAAGGCCATGGGTGAGCTTCTCTGGAGGGAGGCCCAAGTGCACGCTCTCACATTACATTTTCCTAAAGGCCAGGCACGGTGGCTCACACTTGTGATCTTAGCACTTTAGGACGCTGAGACGAGAGGATTGCTTGAGCCTAGGAGTTCAAGATCAGCCTAGGCAATATAGCAAGACACTGTCTCTGCAAAAACAAACAAAACAGAAATTAGTCAGGCATGGTGGTGTGCGCCTATAGTCCCAGCAACCCGGGAGGCTGAGGCAGAAGCATCATCTGAGCCCAGGAGGTAGAGTCTGCGGTGAGCGTTATCATGCCACTGCACTCTAGACTGGGTGACAGAGAACTTAACTCAAAAAAAAAAAAGGAAAGAAATCTTAAAATAGAACTAACAAGGTAGGGTGGTGACTCGCACCAGTAATTCCAGCACTCTGAGAGGCCATGGCGGGTGAATTGCTTGAGCCCAGGAAGTTTGAGACCAGCCAATATAGTGAGAAGTCATCCTACACAAATAAAAAAATAAACTGGGTGTGTTGGTGCGTGTCTGTAGTCCCAGCTATCAGGGACACTGAGGTAGAAGGATTGCCTGAGCCCAGGTATTGAGGCTGCTGTGAGCCTGAGCCACGATCATGCCAGTGGACTCCAGATTGGATGATAGAGAAAGACTCTAACTCAAAGAAAAAAAAAAAGTAGAGCCAACAGGATACATATCTGTGCAACACCCTAGCTAAGAGTTTTTTCCTCTCCTATGAAATAATACTGCATTCTGATTCCCCTTGCCTAGGAAAAATTACAAATAAACCCAATACAATCATCACATTTTACTAAAATCATTCCCCTATTTACCAGTTGCATATGAGCTAATTGGGGTTATAGAAACACCTGTTGCAGCAAAATAAACTACATCCTCAAAAATGTAATGTTCTGGCTGGGCGTGGTGGCTCATGCCCATAACCCCAGCACTTTGGGAGGCTGAGGTGAGAGGATTCCCTGAGCCCATGGGTTCAAGACCAGC
>NW_007232176.1:24016-25805 GCF_000164805.1 Carlito syrichta | reverse complement strand
CTCATTTTGATTTATTGTAGAGATGAGATCTTGCCAAGTTGCCCAGGCGGTTCTTGAACCTGTGGGGTCAGGCAATTCACTCCCCTCAGCCTCCCAAGGCACGGGATTATAGGCTGAGCCACCGAGACCGACTTAGATTCTTTTTAACACCACAGTTCTAAGAGGCCATTTCTTTGGTCAGAAAGCATGTTTGTTTCCTAAGCCACGTGTGTTTTCCACTCCTCAAAAACGTACGCCAAGAACCAATATACGTGCCGTTTTGTCTTAAGATAAATAAATGAGATACTTTATAAAGTAATCAACAGATAAAATACATGTTTACAGAGGTGCAGGCAAGAAGTGGGGGTGCTAGACATACATTCCCTGTGCAGAAGTGATCCGGGGTGCATGCAGATACTAGTTCTAATTTTGCTAGACTGCTACAGGCAATGCTCCCTTACAGCGCTTCATGTGCTCTTCCAAACAGGGCAAAGTGGGTTGTTCCACAATCCTACAGGTCTCAAAGGTGTTCTTTCCCAAGTAGTCATGGATATCAGGTTCTCTTTTACCACCTCTCATTTCTCAGGATCAGATTCCAGCTCAGTGTTACATTTCCTAGGATGTTACTTCTTTCTTTTCTTTTTTTTTGAGTTGGAGTTTCCCTCTGTCACCCAGGCTGGAGTGCAAGTGGCACACTCATGGCCACTGCAGCCTCGACCTGCTGGACTCTGGTAATTCTTCTGCCTCAGCCTTCCAAATAGCTGGAACTACAGGCACACGCCACCATGCCCAACTAATGTTTTGATTTACTGTTGATGTGAGGTCTCGCCAAGTTGCCCCAGGCTGGTCTCGAACCCGTGGGATCAGGCAATTCTCTCAGCTCAGCCTCCCAAAGTGCTGGGACGACAGGTGTGAGCCCCCATGCCCAGCAGGATCCTTACTTTTTAAAAGCGATAACCACTTGTAGGTAGACTAACAGCACCCCAAAGAGGTCTATGTCCTAATTTCCCAACCCTGTGAATGTTAGGTTACGGAGAAAAAGTGACTTTGCAGATGTGATTAAGGATCCCAAGGTGTCGTTTAGGGCACCGGTGCCATGTAATCACAGGAGTCCTGACAAGGCAGGCGGGAGAGCTAGAGGCAGGGAGTGGATGGGGGCGGGGCCAGGGGATGCAGCGCGCAGGTTTTAAACACGGAGCAGCAGCACGAAAGAGCCTCCCTGGAGCCTCCGGAAGGAATGCAGCCCGGCAGACACCTTGATGTGGGGACTTGTGACCTCTAGAGCTGCAGGTGTGCATTAGTGGTAAAGTGTTACAGCAGCAACAGGAAATCAGGACGCCAGTCATTACATAAAGGCCTCATCTCCAAAATATCTGGGTTCACCTTTAATCAAAAACACAGAAAGCCGCGGGCGCGGCAGCTCACGCCTGCGACTCCAGCACTTTGGCAGGCTGAGGCAGGAGTGTTTAAGACCGAGTGTTCGAGACCAGCCTGGGCGAGAGCAACATGCGCGTGCACACAACACACACACGCACCTCAAGACCGCGCAAAAAAGCGCAACGGCCTAAGCCCAGACCCCGCTGCCTCGTGCCTGGCCAGAACTGCCCGGTGCCAAGCGGCGGCCCGGGGAGCCGGATAGAGGCCCGCCCCTCCCGAGGCACCACACCAGGGAACACAGGGGCGACAGTCGCACAGACGACCCCCGCCGGGCCTCGCCAGTGCCCCGCCCCGCTCGCAGTATCCAGGCCGCCCGGGGGATCTGCGCCCCTCCCGGAAGCAGACACGATGTGCCCTGGGCCCGTCGAGGGTG
>NW_007232176.1:13386-23086 GCF_000164805.1 Carlito syrichta | reverse complement strand
CTCGACCTTCCGGGCTCAGGCTGTCCTCCCGCCTCAGCCTTCCACGTAGCTGGGACCACAGGAAGAAAGTGCTGGGCTGACAGGCGTAAGCCACAGCGCCCGGCCTCTCCTGCTATTTTCATAGTATAAACATCCAGAAAATAGATACTTAGGGCCCAGGCACGGTGGCTCACGCCTGTCATCCCAGCACCTTGGGACTTGGAGACCAGAGGACTGCCTGAGCCCAAGGGTTGGAGACCAGCCTGTTGCTTGTGGTGAGTGTAGGTTCCCACGCAGTTGCCTGCCCTATCCAGTTTCCCCTGGGTTACCAGGTGCAGCGCTGTGGACGGTTTCACAGCCAGGACACTGGCATGCGTGGTCCCCAGAACCTGGCAGCCGTCCCTGGCCCTTGTACTCGCACGTGTGTTCCGTGCAGGTTTGTCCTGTATGTAGGTTCACGTATTCACCACCACAGTCAAAATACAGAACAGTGTCCAAGGTCCCTCCTGTTGCCCCAGCTTCCTAACTCCCCATGGTGTTGTTCTGCAAAATGATAGTCTAACATCACAGCCAGATAGATGTTGATACGGTCCACTAGCTGGAAGTCTTACCATACTGATCTCTCTATGTGTGGAGTCCTCTTGATGTGGGAATTTCATCATGCCCCTGCTCTTTTTTTTTTTTGAGTTGGAGTCTCACTCTGTTGCCAGGCTGGAGTACAGTGGCATGCTCACTGCCACCGCAGCCTCAACCTGCTGGGCTCAGGCAGTTCTTACGCCTCAACCTTCGAAGTAACTGGAACTACAGGTGTGTGCCACCACACCCAGCTTATTTTTCTTAATTTATGAGATCTCACCAAGTTGCCCAGGCTGGTCTCGAACCCCTGGGCTCAGGCAGTCCTCTCACCTTGGCCTCCCAAAGTCCTGGGATTATAGGCATGAGCCACCGTGCCCAGCCCCCCCCCTTTTTGAGTTGGAGTCTTACTCTGTCACCCAGGCTGGAGTGCAGTAGCACACTCAGGGCCACCCCAGCATCCCCTGCTGGGCTCCGGCAGTCCTTCTGCCTCAGCCTTCCAAGTAGCCAGAACTACAGGCGCACCCTACTATGTCTGGCTAATTTTTGATTTATTGTAGAGACAAGGTCTTACCAGGTTGCCGGGGCTGGTCTCAAACCCGCGGTCTCAGGCAATCCACTCTCCTCAGCCTCCCAAAGTGCTGGAAGTACAGACTGAGCCAACGAGCCTGGACTTTTTTGTTTTTTAAATAGAGATGGAGTCTCGCTATGTTGCCCATGAAAGGCACGGGAAACAGCCAGAAGGATGTCTCCCGAGATGGTGCCAACACTAGGGAACCTTAACAAAGACAACAAAGACCATAAATTCCTGTCTCTCCTGTGCGCGCGAAACTTAAACTCATGTACAAACATTATCTCCCTATAGGAATACTACCTCATAGCTCCCTCCAATAAAGACCCTAAGATGGCTCTGGCTGGCACGGCCAGGCTCAGAGAGCACAGGCCGCCCCCTCCCAAAACCGATAAATACAGACCTCTCTCTTGCCCTCTCTCTCTCACTCCCTTTTCCCACCTGGCGGTTACAGACCTCCTTCCCTCTCCCTGTAGCCGCTGCTCTAATAAATCTCTTGGCCTCAAAGGGTACGTCTCACTGGCGCCATCGTCCTTCAGCCCAGGCTCGTTTCAAACTCCTGGTCTCAAGCGACACTCCTGCCTTGGCCTCCTGAAGTGCTGGGATAACAGGTGTGAGCTACTGTGCCTGGCCTGCAGGGGTTTTAATAAGCGCTTGTTCCCACCCCTCCATAGTGTGATCTCAGGACAGCCCTGCTGATTTACACACAGGAAGGGCTGCCTTCAGGCTGGTTGCTCCCGCTTGCTGATTACCTCTCTGTCCACAGTGGCATCCTGTCAGCACTTGGGAACTTCCTGGCCCAGATGATTGAGAAGAAGCGGAAAAAAGAAAGCTCTCAAAATCTAGATGTCAAGGGACTTCTCAGATATGCCACTTTTGGGTGAGTACCCCCCAAGGCCGGTCTACCCTGTAGCAGACTGGGTGTAGCCACGCTGGGGCACCAAGACCCAACGCTGGGAAAACTCCGATTTGGAAAGATAATTCCTAAAAAGGGCTGAAGTAATCGCTACGGGGAAGAGCTCAGGACAGTGTTTATCATTCGTGTGGTGTGTCTATACATACAGACAGCTTCACAGATTTCACTTATAATTGCATGGGTGGGAGTGGCCATCTTAAATGGGCTGAAAGGCAGACCTGAGGGCAGGTAACTCACCTGAATCTAGAGTCAGAGTTCAGGAATAAAGACCCTGTCCTAGGTTGGAATACTCACTCAATATGACTAGTCAGTTTCTACTTTTTGTTATTTTCATGGTGTAGAAATCCAAAAAAGCCAGGCACGGTGCTCATACCTGTCATCCCAGTACTTTAGGAGGCTGAGACAAGAGGATTGCCTAAGTCCACGGGTTCAAGACCAGCCTGGGCAACATGGCAAGACCTCGTCTCTACAATACATTTAAAAAATTAGCTGGGCTCGGTGGCTCAGCCTGTAATCCCGCGCCTTTGGGAGGCTGAGGTGAGTGGATTGCCTGAGCCCGCAGGTTCGAGACCCACCTGGGCAGTGAGACCTCATCTCTACAATCAATCAAAAAATCAGCTGGGCATGGTGGTGCAAAATGATAGTCCCGGCTACTTGGAAGACTGAGGCAGAAGGATCGCCTGAGCCCAACAGGTTGAGACCGTGGTCGCCGTGACTCACCACTGTCCTCTAGCCTGGGTGACAGAGTGAGAGTCTGACTCAGGAAAAAAATAAACATCCAGACCAGATGTGGTAGCTCAAGCCTGTAACCCCAGTATTTTGGGAGGCCGAGGCAAGAGGATTACCTGAGCCCAGGGGTTCGAGACCCACCTGGGCAACTTGGCAAGACCTTTTCTCTACAGTAAAGCAAAACATTAGCCGTGTATGGTGGCACATGCCTGTAGTTCCAGCTACTTGGAAGGCTGAGGCAGAAGGATCACCTGAGCCAGCAGGTCGAGGCTGCAGAGGCCATGAGCGTGCCACTGAACTTCAGCCTGGGCAACAGAGGGAGACTGACTGAAAACAAATAAATAAACTCAAAATAAAGAAATAAACATCCAGAAAAGATATACTTAGGAATCCTGAATGTCCAGTTTCTGATCCACTTTCTGAATTGTAAAAGCACAGGATTTCAGGAATTTTACCAATTTAATCTGCCCTGAGCTCTTTGGCCAACAGTGTTATACATGGGTTATTTGAAGTCTTTTCCAACTTAGTGGTTTTTTAAAACTCAGTTTATCAAGATCGTTTTCGTACTTGCAAGTATGCTAACTTGAGTCATTGAGGTTTTTTCCCATAATATATTTAATGCAGTAATCCCACCAGAGAGGGTCATGTACCAAGATCACCTAGGAGGCCTAATCCAGTTACACAGTTCTCCCATCCCCAAGGCTCCAGTTTTCTTCCTCACTAAGAATCCCTGGTGTAGGCCGGATAACACCCTACGTCGGGGTGGAAAAACACAATAGAGGATCATTTGTTTAAAGACCCTAATCAGAAACTGAGAGACCTCAGGTCCCTACTCCTCCACTTTTTTTTTTGAATTGGAGTCTTACTTTGCTGCCCAGGCTGGAGTGCAGTGGCATGCTCACGGCCACCACAACCATGACCTGCTGGGCTCAGGCTATCCTTCCTCATATGCCTTTCAAGTAGCACCACCATACCCATCTAATGTTCTGACTTATTGTAGAGATGAGGGCTCACCAAGTTGCCCAAGCTAGTCTCAAACCCCTGGGCTCAGGCAATCCTCTCGCCTTGGCCTCCCAAGGTACTGGGATTACAAGTGTGAGCCACCATGCCCTGCCCCTACACCTTTTTATTGCTGAATTTTGTGGTGCTACAGGGCTTTTGTCCTGAGAGCCATCGTGGCTGGGTTCCATCCTCTCCCAAGTAGACTGTGGTATGAACAGTAGCGATCCAGGCAAGTCCGTGGCAGCTCTGGGTCTTCCTTGCCAGTCACCCCAGAGAGTCAAATGAAAGCTCTCAACCCAGAGATGTGGCTATTTATTTACTACTGAGCACCTTCCCAGAGCCAGACCCTGTTCTGGGCACTGTGGGCACAGCAGTGGAGAGACTCGACCTACCTTGTGGAGTGTGCCTTCTCAGGGGCAAGAGAGACGCTGCGTGACCAGAAAATGAGATAAGGGCAGTGCTCGGCAGAAAGCGGGTCAGGGCCTGGAACAGGCATGGGGCGTGTGCATCAGCTGGGACAATGGGAAAGGGCCCCTGCAGGCTGGCAGTGTGGAAGGAGCTGGCTGCCCAGGAGAATAGGGTGGTGCTGGGGCCCATGGCAGGCACAACCTGAGGCTATCAGAGGCAAGAGAGCCCCCGAAGCAGATGCAGAGAAACCGCTTCTAGACAGTCATGCAGACCGTGTGTTCAGTACTGGGGGCTGTTGGGGAGGCAGGGTTAGGGCCTGGGGCTTGGGGGTGAAGCTGGACCAGGAGGCCAGTGCAGAGCCACAGTCCGACTCACACCACCATGGGGCCACAGGCTCTTCTTCACAGGGCCGCTGAGTCACCACTTCTACCTCTTCCTGGAACGCTGCGTCCCTCCGGAGGTCCCCTTGGCAGGGCTCAAGAGGCTCCTCCTGGACCGCCTCCTCTTTGCACCGGGCTTCCTGCTGTTGTTCTTCCTCGCCATGAACTTTCTGGAGGTGGGTGTTGGGCACAGCACTGACCGCGGCCCTTCAGTTAGGACAGGGACTCTTTTCTGGAGTTAGAGTGTTACTCTATTCCCCAGGCTGGAGTGCAGCAGCATACTCACTGCCACTGCAGCGTCAACCTGCTGGGCTCAAGTGAACCTTTCACCTTAGCCTTCCAAGGAGCTGGAACTGCAGTCTTGGCCACCTCACCGGCTAATTTTATGATCGATTGCAGAGACGAGGTATCACCAAGTTGTCTAGGCTGGTCTCAAATCCCTGGGGTTAGGCAGTCCTCTCACCTTTGCCTCCCAAAGTGCTGGGATGGCAGGCGTGAGCCACTGCGCTTGGCCTAGAACAGGGATTCTTAACTCGACATCCCTGGATGCAATTCAGAGGATCTGCAAACTTTCCACTACACTCAGATCGAAACTTTGAGTTTTCCTTCATGGATGTAAAAAGTAAATGCGAGTGGTATCAGCAGAACCTATGTATCCCCAGTAGAAATGAGATATTTTAATATCAATATCAGTTTTTCTGGTATCTTGAAATGTCATGTATGCTTATTACTACTTGGACCTGGCATTAGGTCTTCTCACTAGATGTGTTTACAGAAGCATATTCAAGCCAGGCATGGTGGCTCAAGCCTGGCAGAGGTGGAGGCAAGAGGATTGTCTGAGCTCAGGTTGCGAGACCAGCCTGGTCAACTTAGTGAGACCTCGTCTCTACAATAAATAAAAAATTAGCCGGGCATGGTAGCGTGTGCCTGTAGTTTCAGCTACTTGGAAGGCTGAGGCGGAAGGATCACCTAAGCCCAGCGGGTCAAGGCTGTGGTGGCCGTGAGTTTGCCACTGCACTCCAGCCTGGGCAACAGAGTGAGACTCCAACTCAAAAAAACGAAGCATATTCAGTGCTTCTTCATTGCTCTTTAAAAAAATAGAGGCTGGGTGTGATGACTTACACCTGTAATTCTAACACTTTGGGAAGCCGAGGCAAGAGGACTGCCTGACACCAGAAGATCAAGACAACTTGCCAGGAACTCATCTCTACAAAAATTAAAAAAGAATTAAGCCGGGCTTGGTGGCTCAGCCTGTAATCCCGTGCCTTTGGGAGGCTGAGGTGAGTGGATTGCCTGATCCTGCGGGTTTGAGACCCGCCTGGGCAGTGAGACCTCATCTCTACAATAAATCAAAAAATCAACCGGGCATGGTAGCGCATGCCTGTAGTTCCAGCTACTTGGAAAGTTGCGGTGGAAGGAACCCCGGAGCCCAGCAGGCGAGGCTGCGGTGGCCGGGAGCGACCACTGCACTCCAGTCTGGGTGACAGAGTGAGACTCCAACTCAAAAAAGAAAAAAAAAAAAGAATTAGCCAGATGTGGTGGCATACACCCATAGTGCCAGCTATTTGAGAGGCTGAAGCAGGAGGATTGCTTAAGCCCAGGAGGTTGAGACTGCAGGCTATGGTGAACCATGATTGCACCTCTGTACACCAGCCTGGGCAACAGAAAAAGAACCTGTGCCAAAAAAAAATTTTTTTTGAGTTGGAGTCTCTGTTGTCCAGGCTGGAGTACAGTGGGACGCACGCCCATGGCCACTCCAGTGTTGACCTGCTGGGCACACGCGATCCTTCTGCCTCAGCCTTCCAAGTAGCCGGAACTACATGTGCATACTACCACACCCAGCTAATTTTTGATTTGTTGTAGAGGCGAGGTCTTGCCAAGTTGCCTGGGCTGGTCTCCAGCCCATAGGTTCAGGCAGTCCACTGGCCTCAGCCTCCCAAAGTGCTGGGACTACAGGCTGAGCCGCGGAGCCCGGCCAAAATTTTTTTAAAAATAATAATGTTAAGAAATAAATTTTAGGCCTGGCGCGGTGGCTCATGTCTATAATCCCAGTGCTTTGGGAGGCCAAGGTGAGAGGACTACGTGAGCCCAGGGTTCGAGACCAGCCTGGGCAACTTGGTGAAACCTCATCTCTACAACAAATCAAAAAATTAACCCAGCATTTTGGGAGGCTGAGGTGAGAGGATTGCCTGAGCCCAGGGGTTCAAGACCAGCCTGGGCAACTTGGTGAGACCTCATCTCTACAATAAATCAAAAATTAGCTGGGTGTGATGGCATGTGCCTATAGTTCCAGCTACTTGGAAGGCTGAGGCGGAAGGATCACTGGAGCCCAGCAAGTTGAGGCTGCAGTGGCCGTAAACATGCCACTGTATTCCAACCTGGGTGACAGAGTGAGACTTCGACTCAAAAAAAAACCAAGCAGCATAAAAGAGGCACATATATTAGTCTATCATAAAATTGTTTTCTGATTATTTTGGTAATTGTCTCAGTATAATTGGCAACTTTATAGTTCTATGTATTTTATTTTATACATGATAAAACATGATTCTGAGAAGGGAGTCCTAGGGCTTTATCAGACTGCCGAAGAGACCCACGGTACAGCAAGTTGAAGCCCCAGTGGAAACACAGAAGCCTGTGTGGCTCTGCCTGGAACAATCGTAAGTGCTCTAAAGAGATTAAACTGCTGGCACAAACTTAAAATCAGCATCCACCACGTTGGCGGTGTGTTCACATGTACTCACCAGATGTGCCTGTTTCTAAATGGCTCCGTTCCAGGAGGAGGGCACCAGCTTGTGCTGTGTGTCTGAGCTGTGTCATGTTCTGCCCTGAGAGTAAATTGTTTTAACCAATCACAGCAAGTAAACGCTACATATTCGGGTTTTATTTTATTTTATTTGAGTTGGAGTCTCACTCTGTCGCCCAGACTGGAGTGCAGTGGCCGTTCCCGGCCACCGTAGCCTCGACCTGCTGGGCTCCGGTGATCCTTCCGCCTCAGCCTTCCAAGTAGCTGGAACTACAGGCACGCGCTACCACGCCCGGCTAATTTTTTGATTTATTGTAGAGGTGAGGTCTTGCCAAGTTGCCCAGGTGGGTCCCGAACCCGTGGGCTCAGACAATCCACTCACCTCAGCCTCCCAAAGCACGGGATTACAGGCTGAGCCACTGAGCCTGGCTGAAACTTTTTTCTTTATTCTTCTGTTTCTACCTAAGACAAATCATAGTAAAAACAATTTACTTGCAAAATAAATTTTAGTCTTTTTTTTTTCCTTTTGCTTAGTAATATGCATTTACGTTTCCTTTGTATCTTTCCATGGAGGAAACATAAATGACTTAATTTATTGAGAGGACAAAAAGAATCCACAGTGGGAGGGGACCCAAGGGGGTTGCCTTTTTTTTTTTTTAATAGTGTTTTTTTTTTTTGAGTTGGAGTCTCACTCTGTCGCTCAGGTTGGAGTGCAGTGGCCGCTCCCAGCCCCTGCAGCCTCGACCTGCTGGGCTCCGGCGATCCTTCTGCCTCAGCCTTCCGAGTAGCCGGAATTACAGGCATGCGCTACCACGCCTGGCTGATTTTTTGATTTATTGTAGAGATGAGGTCCCACTGCCCAGGCGGGTCTCGAACCCGCGGGCTCAGGCAATCCACTCACCTCAGCCTCCCAAAGACGCGGGATCACAGGCTGGGCCACCGAGCCCGGCTTATAGTGTCTTTAAATCCCTGGTAAAGTGGCCTTCCCTTCTTGTTCTTTTTCATGGTGGCTCTCCCTGGGCATTCAGTCTCCCAAATGACATTCAGAATCATCGTATTGGGCCCATTTTTCTCCAGTTCCTGACTGGTGTAGATTGGGCCCTCATGTACTTTGGGGGTGCTCTGGACTGATGGATAGCGAGGCCATAGGTAGTAGGTACGACACCCTGGCCCAGCGTGAGTCACATCTGCAGGTTCTCTGCGAAGGGCAATGCAGGTAGCAGGTATCATCCCTCAGTGTGAGCAATCGGCCACCTCAGTGTCTGATGATTCTCCATCTTGATGCTTGGCGCTAATTAAGTACACGTCCATGCTGTCTCCACAGGAATCAGCATGAGAGCTTGGGTGCCCATGACCCCAATTCCGAGGAATACAAGTTGCTCACCCTCCACCTTTTCCCTCTGCAGGGGAAAGACGCCTCAGCCTTTGCTGCCAAGATGAGGGGCAGCTTCTGGCCAGCGCTGAGGATGAACTGGAGGGTCTGGACACCTCTGCAGTTCATCAACATCAACTACGTCCCTATACAGGTGAGGCCCACAGGGCTCAGCCTCTGTCAGACATATTTCCGATCAGCTTTATTTTTTCCTTCTTTCAATGAGTTGTCGATTTTCTCCAGCCTTGGTTTCATCCCAGTGTCTAGACTCCTAGACCACCCTTGGTTTTCGCTCATGACCCTGAACCATTGACAGTTCAGGATCTGAGGAGGCGAAGCAACACAAAGGCGTGTCCTAAGCGGTTGTCTGTGTCTCATGAATCTGTTCAACAAATTCTCATTAAAAGCCCCCATGCCAGGGATGCACACAGGTTTTCTTTTTTTTTTTTTTGAGTTGGAGTCTCACTCTGTCACCCAGACGAGTTCAGTGGTATGCTCCTGTCCACCATAGCCGCGACCTGCTGAACTCCGGCAATCCTTCCGCCTCAGCCTTCCAAGTAGCCGGAACTACAGGCGCGTGCTATCACGCCCGGCTAATTTTTGATTTATTGCAGAGACGAAGTCTTACCAAGTTGCCCAGGCAGGTCACGAACCTGCAGGCTCAGGCAATCCGGTCGTCTCGGCCACCCAACGTGCTGGGATTACAGGCTGAGCCACCAAGCCCGGCCTGCACACAGGTTTTCTAGTCATTGAAACATTCCAGGTGCCAGGAGTGTAGAATCAGGGCAATTTGAATCTGTGCTCTGAGGCTGCAGTGCTCAGACTAGACCAAAAAAACATTCTACTTTCATTTAAAAGCAAGAGAGAGAGAGAAACTGCTGGGTGCAGTGGCTCATGCCTGTAATCTGTAATCCCAGCACTTTGCAAGGCCTAGGCGGGAGGATCGCTTGTGTCTAGGAGTTTAAGACCAGGCTGGGCAACATAGTGAGACTCTACCTCTACAAAAAAAAATTTTTTTTTTTTTTTT
>NW_007232176.1:8942-13277 GCF_000164805.1 Carlito syrichta | reverse complement strand
CCCGCGGGCTCAGGCAATCCACTCACCTCAGCCTTCCAAAGCGAGGGATTATAGACTGAGCCACCGATCCCAGCATCTCAAAAAATTTTTAAAAATTAGCCAGGGGCCAGGCTCAGTGGCTCAGCCTGTAATTCCAGCACTTTGGGAGGCTGAGGCAAGTAAATTGCCTGAGCCCATGAATTTGAGACCGGTCCCAGCAACTTGGCGAGACTTCGTCTCTATGATAAATAAAAAAATTAGCTGGGCATGGTAGCATGAACCTGTAGTTCCGACTACTTGGAAGACTGAGGTAGAAGGGTTGCTGGAGCCCAACAGGTTGACACTGGAGTGACTGTGAGTGTGCCACTGCACTCCAGCCTGGGCAACAGAGTAAGACTCCAACTCAAAAAAAAATTAGCCAGGTTCACACCTGTATTCCCAGCTACTTGGGAGGCTGAGGCTGGAGGATTGCCTGAGTCCAGGAGGTCAAGGCTGTAGTGTCCTGTGAGCCTGTCACTGTACTCCAGCCTGGGCAGCAGAGTGAGACCCCAACTCAAAATAAAATAAAAGTAAACATTCCTGGTCCCTGGACTCAAACTACCACTGCACACACAGGCCGGCCATGCAGCCATCCCCACAGGCCTGAAGGCAGGACCAGGAAGGGCAGCTTCACCTGCAGCCTCAGAAGCCACACCTGAGCCATAACAGGGCCTCCAAGGACGCTGGGCAGGCCTGGCAAGCTGGCTGGCCACTGTGGAGAGAAGGCACAAAAGGGTCATTGTGGGGGGTCTCCAGGGGGGCGAGTCAGAGGTATCAGAGTTGGGGCTTGGCTCCTGGACGAAGGAGCAGAGTGCTGGCTGGAGCAGACTGCAGGGCGCATGTTCAGGGTCAGATGTCAATGCCCACGTGCACAGTGGGGTTCCCAGGACTGCCCCCATGCTGGAGAACTCGGGCTTAGTGCCCCATGCAGCCTGGCAGACACCACTCCCGCCGGATGCCATGGGAGGAGGGCCGGCAGCGTCCACATGCTTCCCCCTCCCGCTTAGGGCCTCACTGAGGCTGGTGGGGGGGTGCCTCTGCCTGGTGCTCCAGCCCCAGATGAAAAACAGCTGTGTGGAGGCCACGTGGCTTGTGCTGCAGTCCAGACACAAGGCAGTGCCCCTTTTGGGAAAGGTGGGCACCATGCCAGGCTGTGGGGAAACTGACAGGTCAGACCTTGGACCTGCCCAGGCTGCTGGGAACCCTTTCTGGCTCTAGTGCAGGGGTGGCTTCCTACCCGCCTGGAAGGGGAGGAAGCTGGAGGAGGCGGGCCCTGTTTGCACAAGCACACACTACACGCACACATCATACCACCACACATGCATACCACACAGCCCGTACATACATTTCCAGAAGTAGCAGAAAACCAGGAGTGTAGTGGCATGGCAGAGAGGCTGGCCCACCGCGACGGTTGCCAAGAGTTAAAGCGAAGTAGAAACTGAAAGGCTTCCGTGGGCTTTAACAGCGGCCCTTGTCGGTGAGCGTCCTGAGAGCAATTTCAGCTCGATGGGGGCTAAAGCTAGGTTGCTTCGCATTGAAGAGTGGTTGAGAATTAAAAAAGAAATCATGAGTCTAGAACATTGAGGAAGGTGGTGAGAAATGAGAGAAGACGCTGGGCAGCAGGGGAGGTCTCAGAGACCTGCAGCCACGTATGTGGAGCTGCTGGTGGCAAGGGCAAACACTGTCCAGAAGCACGGTCCCACGGGGCCCCCAAAGGAGGCAGGGCGGTGCCTGGGACAGAAGAGAGAAGGTGGCTATGGAGGGGCATCCTGTCCCAAGTGCCCATTCTGGGAAGACACAGGTGGGGTCAGCAACAGGGACTGAGGGAAGAGGAGCCGGATGGGTATTTTGAGGGATCAAAAAGGGTGCATGTGGCCCATGGAGGATGGGGGAGTGAGCTGACTGGAGGCAGATTTCTGGGCAGAGGGGCCTGGACTTGTCCCGCTGTGGCTGGCACTGGGGGGAGGCGAGGAGGCAGGGAGGATGGAGGACTTTCCAGGGAGGGCACCTGAGGAGCAGCAGGTAAGGAAACACCAGCCATGGGAGCAGAGAGGAGACAGAGACGGCAGAAGACAGACGGCTGAGAGCAGGGAGAGCGCGCCAATCCAGGTGTGCTTCTGAGGAGTTAGAGACGCTGCAAGCTGGCTCGGGCTTCTGTTTTAGGTGGTTGCAGGTGCTTGCTTAAGGGCAGTGGAGTTTGTTCAGCAAGTATTTATTGAGCACCTGCTGTGTGCCCACTGCTATAGCTGTGGGACAGTGATTGGCAAGTTGGGAAGACTGCTGCTGCCCTGGAGCCACGTGCCAGGGAGAACCTCAGCACCCAGCCGAGGTGGGTCCAGGTAGGATAAGTGCGTCAGGCCTTGAAGCTGGGCAGTGGGACAGCCATGGATTAGTGGAGGGCGTGTCACAGCAGGGGAGGTTAGGGAGGGGCCGATTGTCAGCTGTGCTCCCCACAGAGGGTGTGGCTGCCCAAGTGATACAGTGTTGGGCTGAGAGAGGCCGAGCTAGGAGCCCAAGCGTGTGGAAAAGGAGGAAAAGGGACAGTGTTTGGTGGCTCCTGGGTCTCTGTCTTTCCTGTTCGCCTGTCGCTGCTCCGAGGGGTCTGTTTGTCCTCCCACCCTCGCCAGCAGCCTAGCACAGCACATGGTGCAAATCAAAGACCCGTAAATGCAGTTGTGGGCAGGGGGTGGGTACGTGGCTATCCAACCAGTGAACAGATGGCTGAACAAACGAACCATGTTTTGGGTGACCAAAGTTTGGGAGTTGATTGAGGTCTCTTGCTAACCGCAGCCTGTTTTCTTTGCAGTTCCGGGTGCTCTTTGCCAACCTGGTGGCTCTGTTCTGGTATGCCTACCTGGCCTCTCTGGAGAAGTGAAGATGGCCTGGGAGATTGTCAGACGTTTAGTGGACCTAGGTTGGGGGATCCTCACCTACCAGAGTGAGAGCAAAACCTGCCCAGTCAGGGCGTTATCTGACTCTAAATTACCACCAAGATCAATTTCTTAACAGCTTGTAAGAAAATTTTAAAATCTGCCTTAGAAACAAGTACTTGGCCTTAAAAATCAAGAAGGATTATAGGTTTACTGAAATACAAAAATCATAATTAATATAAAAATATTCACTGTTGAAAAGGGCTGTGGAAAAGGCAAGGACTGTAAAGTATGCTCTTCTCTGTCTTCCCGCTGCTTCTGAGTTGTGAGTTCACGTGATTACTGAATTGACGGTGTGGGGTTAACTTAATCAATTTCCCAATGAAATCGTGATTCAAGATGCCCTCAGAGGATGGATGGAGAACAAATCTCTTAAATCTTGTATTTTAAAAGGCAGTAACTGACTTCAGCTCATGCTGGCCTAGAGATGATTTCACTTGTCACCTTGAACTGAATTAGGATCACAATAAACTCTAATGTAGCTTCTTCAGTGGTGATTTTAATTTCTTAGAACAACTGCTATTGCTTTAGAAGAGATGCATAGCCGGGCTCGATGGCTCAGCCTGTAATCCCGCGCCTTTGGGAGGCTGAGGTGAGTGGATTGCTTGAGCCCGTGGGTTCGAGACCCGCCTGGGCAGCGAGACCTCATCTCTACAATAAATCAAAAAATCAGCCAGGCGTGGTAGCGCATGCCTGTAATTCCAGCTACTTGGAAGGCTGAGGCAGAAGGATCTCCGGAGCCCAGCAGGTCGAGGCTGCGGTGGCCGTGGGCAGCCACTGCACTCCAGTCTGGGCAACAGTGAGTCTCCAACTCAAAAAAAAAAAATTAGCTGGGCGTGGTAGCGTGTGCCTGTAATTCCGGCTACTTGGAAGGCTGAGGCGGAAGGATCACCGGAGCCCAGCAGGTCGAGGCTGCGGTGGCCAGGAGCGGCCACTGCACTCCAGTCTGGGCGACAGAGTGAGACTCCAACTCAAAAAATAAATAAATAATCCAGGTATGGTGGCATGCCCTGTAGTTCCAGCTACTTGGAAGGCCGAGGTGGAAGGATCGTCTTGAGTCCAGCAGGTCGAGGCTGCAGTGGCTGTGAGCATCCCGCTGCACTCTAGCCTGTGAGACTGACTCAAATAAAAGTTACCATGACAGCACACTTCTCCGTAGTAACCCAGAAGTCTGAGCCTATGTCTTTAAAATAGGGAGGGAGCATAATGTTTGCCTTTGTTTAGACAAACAAACCATCAGCCAGCTAAGTGAAGAATAAAGATATTAGCCCTGCTCAGTGGCTCAGCCTGTAATCCCGCACTTTGGGAGGCTGAGGTGAGTGGATTACCTGAGCCCACGGGTTCAAGACCTGCCCGGGCAACTTGGCGAGACCTCATCTCCACAATA
>NW_007232176.1:0-8726 GCF_000164805.1 Carlito syrichta | reverse complement strand
GCCACTGCACTCTAGTCTGGGCGACAGAGTGAGACTCCAATTCAAAAAAAAAAAAAGAAGAGATGCACAGCCAGGAATAAGAATTCACAAAAATCAGACTGGGCACGGTGGATCACGCCTGTAATCCCAGCACTTTGGGAGGCAGAGGTGAGAGGATTGCCTGAGCCCAGGGGTGGTGAGATCTCATCTCTATAACAAATAAAAAACTTAGCTGGGTGTGGTGGTGTGTGCTTGTGGTTCCAGTTACTTGAAAGGCTGAGGTGGGAGGCTCACCTGAGCCCAGCAGATCGACACTGCGGTGGCCATGGGCAACAGAGTGAGACTCCAACTCAAAAAATAAAGGTGGAGTCACAGGAGTTCGAGACCAGCCTAGGCAATGCAGTGAGACTTTGTCTACTAAAAAATTAGCCAGGTGTGGTGGTGCACACCTGTAATCCTAGCTACTTGGGAGGCTGTTGCAGGAGATCACCTGAGCCCAGGAGGCTGAGGCTATGGCGAGCCATGATCATGCCACTGCACTCTAACCTGTGTGACAGTGAGACCCATACTCAGAAGATAAAATAAGAGGTGAGATCTTTGGAGAAGTGATTAGGTCATAGGGTGCAGCCTCATGGATGGATTAATGCCCTTACGAAAAGAGCTTTGGAGTTTGGAGGTCCACGGTCCTCTTGCCCTTTGGGCCCTCCTGCCATGTGAGGATGGAGCCTCCCTCTCTGGGGGACCCAGACGAGGCGCCATCATGGACGCACAGAGGTGGGGCCCTCACTGGCCTGTCTGGTCTTGAACTTCGCAGCCTCCAGAACTGTGAGAAATCGAGTTCTGCTCTTTATCAATTACCCAACCTGTGGCATTGTGTCATGACAGCACAATGGACTGAGACACCATCCTCAAGTTTCCTCCATGCTGTAGCAAACACCAGAATTTCCTTTCAAAACAGGCGGGCCAGGTGCGGTGGCTCACACCAATAACCCAGCACTTTGGGAGGCCTAGATGAGAGGATTGCCTGAGCCCACAGGTTTGAGACCAACCTGGACAACATGGTGAGCCCTCATCTCTATGATAAACCAAAAAAATAAACTGGGTGTGGTAGCGCGCACCTGTAGTTCCAGCTACTTGGAAGGCTGAGGCAGAAGGATCACGTGAACCCAGCAGGTTGAGGCTACAGGGGCCGTGAGCGTCCCATTGCACTCCAGCCTGGGCAAGAGAGTGAGAATCCGACTCAAAAAAAAAAAAAAAAAATAGAACAGGCAGGATAGTCCGTTGTGTGTGCAGACCACATTTTGTTTATCCATTCATTTGTCGTTAGCCATTTGGATTGTTTCCAACTTTGGGCTACTGTGGATGAGGCTGCTGTGACCATGGGTGTACAAATATCTTCTCATGTCCCTGCTTGCCCTCAGATTTTCAAAGAACTGGCCTTTTAGTTCAGAATACATAAGAGTGGGGTAGTTCCCAAAGGAAGAAGTTCAGGGCACTTGCAAAAGTAGCAGATGCTCCTGCAGCGGATGTGGAGAGTAACAGTTCCAGCTGTCCTAACTCGCCACTCCCCCACGAGCCCTCCTCCCTGGCCATGACGGATGAAGGATATGGATCCCATAGCAGGTTCTAAGTCCGATTTCAGAGATCAGGCAGTGCCACCATCTGCCGAGGGATCACTTTGTGCCGGAGCTCTTCTGAGAGCCTCATGTCAGTTGTCATTATTTGATCCCACAACAATCCTGTGAGGTTCGTACTGTTTTCCCTGTTTCACAAGTGGGGAAACTGAGGCAAGACCTCCTTGGCCAGCAAGGTATGAATCCTGGCTCACCATCTTTACCATTCATGTCCTGTCAGAATGTCAGGGGAAGGGGAAGAGGAAGGGGAGCACTGGGGAAGATTTTTTTTTCTTGAGTTGGAGTTCCACTCTGTCGCCCAGGCTGGAGTGCAGTGGCATGCTTATGGCCACCCCAGCATCGACCTGCTGGGCTCTGGAGAGCCTTCTGCCTCAGCCTTCCAAGTCACCGGAGCTCAGCGGTTCCAAGTAACCCGCGGGCTCAGGCAGTCCTCTTGTCTTAGCCTCTCAAAGGCACGGGATTACAGGCTGAGCCACAGAGCCCAGTTTATTTTTTTTTTAAGTAACGTGAATTCTTATTCCCGGCAGATCCGGACTACATGCACTCAGTTTGCTTAACACAAGTTCACTGAGTGCTGTCTGGCACACAGGAGGGCAAAGAGCAGGAGTTTTTTTTTTTTTTTTGAGTTGGAGTCTCACTCTGTCGCCCATACTGGAGTGCAGTGGCCGCTCCCAGCCACCGCAGCCTCGACCTGCTGGGCTCCAGCGATCCTTCCGCCTCAGCCTTCCAAGTAGCTGGAATTACAGGCATGCGCTACCATGCCCGGCTGATTTTTTGATTTGTTGTAGAGATGAGGTCTCCCTGCCCAGGCAGGTCTCGAACCCTTGGGCGCAGGCAGTCCACTCAACTCAGCCTCCCAAAGCGCTGGGATTACAGGCTGAGCCACCGAGCCCGGCTAAGAGCAGGAGTTTTTAGTCTCCCCCCATGAATGTTTATCAGTAATACAGAAGGCATGCATGCATGGTTAAACCAGCTGGGAAGAGTTCAGCGAGGAAGAACAGCTCTTTTTTCCTACACTGAAGTCTGAAGGCCTCAACCAAATCATATTTTAATTATATTTGAACAGAATGAATCCATAAAAAACTCCACAAACCCGCATTTGAGTTACATGGTTCTGAAATCCATTGGGCACCATGCTGGGGCTTGAGCACCTTTCTTTGACCCTTTTTTTTTCTCCTGAGTCAGAGTCTCACTCTTGCTCACGCTGGAGTGCCTGGCCACCACAGCCTGCTGGGCTCAGGCTTCCAAGTAGACTTATTGTAGACACAAGGTTTCACTAAGTTGCCCAGGCTGGTCTCAAACCTGTGTGCTCAGGCAGTCCTCTTGCCTCCACCTCCCGAAGTGCTGGGATGACAGGTGTGAACCACCACACCTGGTGCTTCTATGAAGGGCAGAGCAGTGGCATCTCTTGCTCTCAAAGTAATCCATCTGTTCCCATCGGCTCCGTGAGATGGGAGGCTTGTTGGCAGTGCCGTTAGCCAGCATGAGTTTCCCACTACTGCTGTTAGCACATTACCACAACCACAGAAGCTGACAACAGCAGCTTAGGATATTACGCCGGAGGTCAGAAGTTCAAGATGGGTCTCCCAGGGCTAGTCAGGAGATCCGTGCTGCGTTCCCGCAGAAGGTCCCAGGGAGGCTCCCAGTCTGCTTCCCTGGCTCAGGGCCCGTCACTCCAGCCTCCCCTTCCGTCCCTTCATCTCTCACTCTACCCTCCTGCCTCCCTGAGGACCGCTGTGATTGCAGCGAGCATGGCTGGTTGGCCCTAGCTACTCTCCCTGTCTTGAGGCCTGTGATCACACCTGCAAAGTCCCTTTTGCCTCCTAAGGAAACACAGGGACAGGTTCCAGGAGTAGGACGTGGTGGGCACACCACCTCTTTGGCACATATCTTAGGGGAATTTTCCCAAAGGTCTCCTGTGGCTTGTGGAAAAAGCAGGTGGTTACATGGCATGGTGGCTAGTCCAGCAGTGCTACGTGCTGTGCATAGCCTACCACTGTGCAGGCCCCACTGAGGCCTCACGCCAGCCAGCAGCACGTGGAAGAACGTTCATGGGTCTGCCTCCTTGGCTGTTCCCAAACCAGTCTGAGCCTCTTCAGAGCAGCCTTTCTGGTGTGCATCTGTTTCTTAGCACCTACTCTAAGAAAGAGTGAGGAAGGCAAAATGCTTCTGCCATCAGAGAGAAGGGGGCTCAGAGAGGAGAGTGGGCTGGCATGCGTCTGGTGTGGCAGCCCAGGCAGTGCCAATGCTCACCCGGGCACACATTCATCCTTGTGAGGCCCGGCGCGGCATCTGCTTCCCTCAGTAATAAGGCCTCTTTGGAGGGCGAGGCCCTTCCCAGTGTCCTAAAGCCTGGCTTTCCCTAGGTACTTGGACAAGTTGAACTGAAGCTGGCTGAGGTAGGATGAGGGCAGATTTTCTATGCAAGAGCCCAAGTTTGTAAAATGTGTATTGTTTACATCATCATTGTTTAAAATGTTTCCAGCTGGGTGCAGTAGCTCATGCCTGTCACCTCAGCAGTTGGGGAGGCTGAGGTGAGAGGACTGCCTGAGCCCAGGGATTCGGGACCAGCCTGGGCAATTTGGCAAGACCTTGTCCCTACAATAAATAAAAAAATTAGCTGGGCATGGTGGCACTTACCTGTGGTTCCAGCTACTTAGAAGGCTGAGGCGGAAGACTTGCCTGAGCCCAGCAGGTTGAGGTTGTGATGGCCCTGAGCATGCCACTGCACTCCAGCCTGGATGATAGAGTGAGACTCTGACTAAAAAAAAAAAAAAAAATCAAAAGACTATTTCCAGCTGGGAGCAGTGGTTCATGCCTGTCATTCCAGCAGTTTGGGAGGCTGAGGTGAGAGGATTGCCTGAGCCCAGGGGTTTGAGACCAGCCTGGGCAACTTGATGAGACCTCGTCTCTACAATAAGTCAAAAAATTAGCCAGGTATGGTGGCGCATGCCTGTAGTTCCAGCTACTCAGAAGGCTGAGACAGAAGAACTGTCCAAACCCAGCAGGTTGAGGCTGCGGTGGCCATGAGTATGCCACTGCACTCCAGCCTAGGTAGCAGAGTAAGACTTCAACTCAAAAAAATAAAAATAAATAAAACTGTTCCTTAAATTTCAGTCTTGTGTGAATTACTGTTGTTACTATGGCCAGATCCTTATATGTGCTATATCATTTTTCCTTCAAAATCCATTATTTCCTATACATTCTATTATTCTTGGATTCTTTTCAGGTTCATACTCAATTTGGCAAATGAAGTCTCATCTGTAGTCTTGAACCCACCAGTAGTCCTAAGTGGCTCTGGACTAATGAAGGGTAGGAGGGGACTGCACTCCAGTCTGGGTGACAGAGTGAGACTCCAACTCAAAAAAAAAAAAAGAAACTGACATCCACAACGCCTAAGAATATATAAACTTTAATTTTTTTTTTTTTAAGTCGGAGAGACTCAAGCTTTTTTTCTCTCTGGTGAAGCAAATCTTCTGCTAGTGACGTAATTCCTTTATTTTTTTCTATTCTTTTCTTTTCTTTTTTCACTGCCACCGCAGCCTAGACCTGCTGAGCTCAGGTGATCCTTCTGCCTCAGTCTTCCAAGTAGCTGGAACTACAGGTATGCACTAACACGCCTGGCTAATTTTTTTTTTTTTTTTGAGTTGGAGACTCACTGTTGCCCAGACTGGAGTGCAGTGGCCGCTCCCGGCCACCGCAGCCTCGACCTGCTGGGCTCCGGCGATCCTTCCGCCTCAGCCTTCCAAGTAGCCGGAATTACAGGTATGTGCTACCACGTCTGGCTGATTTTTTGATTTATTGTAGAGATGAGGTCTCGCCAAGTTGCCCAGGCAGGTCTCAAACTCGCCGACTCAGGCAATCCACTCACCTCAGCCTCCCAAAGCACTGGGATTACAGGCTGAGCCACCGAGTCCGGCTTGATTTTTATTGTAGAGATGAGGTCTCGCCAAGTTGCCCAGGTGGGTCTCGAACCTGTGGGCTCAGGCAATTCACTCACCTCAGCCTCCCAAGGCATGGGATTACAGGCTGAGCCACTGAGCCCGGCTAATGCCTTATTATTTTTAATCACTGCACAGTGTTTGATAAAAAAGGAGTATCATACACTTAAAAATTATCCCCCACTACCTGTAATCCCAGTCAGTACTTTGGGAGGCCGAAGAAAGAGGATTGCCTGAGTCCAAGGATTTGAAATCAGCCTGGGCAACTTGATGAGATCTCGTCTCTATAATAAATCAAAAAATTAGCCAGGTGTGGTGGCACGTGCCTGTAGTTCCAGCTACTTGGAAGACTGGGGCAGAAGATCACCTGAGCCAGCAGGTAGAAACTGGGGTGGCTGTGAGCATGCCATTGCACTCTAGCCTGGACGACAGAGGAAGACTCCAACTCAAAAACAAACAAACAAAATTAGCTGGACTTGATGGAGCATGCCTGTAGTTCCAGCTACTTGGAAGGCTGAGGTAGGAGGATTGCCTGATCCCAGCAGGTTTAGCCTGCGGTGGCCATGAGCTTGCCACTGCACTCCAGCCTGGGCAACAGAGAGAGACTGACTCAAAAAAAAGAAGGGCTGAGGTGAGTGGATTGCCTGAGCCCACGGGTTCGTGACCCGCCTGAGCAACTTGGCGAGACCTCATCTCTACAAGAAATCAAAAATTAGCCGGGCGTGGTAGAGCGCGCCTGTAGTTCCGGCTACTTGGAAGGATCGCCGGAGCCCAGCAGGTCGAGGCTGCGGTGGCCGGGAGTGGCCACTGCACTCCAGTCTGGGCGACAGAGTGAGACTCCAATGCAAAAAAAAGAAAAAAAGAAGGGGGGGGGACGGTTTTCCCAGTAGTTAATAATATTCTGTTTTCAGCCGGGCATGGTAGCGCATGCCTGTAAGGCTGAGGCAGAAGGATCGCCGAAGCTCAGCGGGTCGAGGCTGCAGTGGCCAGGAGCGGCCACTGCACTCCAGTCTGGGCAACTGGAGTGAGACTCCAACTCAAAAAAAGAAAAATTCTGTTTTTAGAATTTCCTTGGTTTTCTATTATCTGTCATGAATTCATTCCCAAATCCATCCCCAGCAGTTTGGTCTATGAGCATTCTTTCTAGCACACTGGATCACCTTCACATTTGTTTTGGAGACCTCTTCCTTGAAGCCTCTGTCCTCCTAATCTGGGCTGCTGTCAGTCATCCCCTGGGATGTCCCTTTTCCGCCATCTTGGAGATTGCCTTTGTTCCTTCATTGTGTTAGATTCCATTTTCTAGATCCGGCAACATTTTCTTGATTTACTCCATTATTTTGGTGGCGTACCTGAAAGGACAGACCGAGAGTGGGAAGCCATTTTTTTTTTTTTGAGTTGGAGTCTCACTCTGTCACCCAGACTGGAGTGCAGTGGCCGTTCCTGGCCACCACAGCCTTGACCTGTTGGGCTCCAGTGAACCTTCCGCCTCAGCCTTCCAAGTAGCTGGAACTACAGGCGTGCACTACCACGTCCGGCTAATTTTTTTTTTTATTATTTATTGTAGAGATGAGGTCTTGCCAAGTTCCCCAGGTGGGTCTCGAACCCGTGGACTCAGGCAATCCACTCACCTTAGCCTCCCAAAGGCACGGGATTATAGGCTGAGTCATGGAGCCCGGCTGGGAAGCCATTTTTCATCTTGGTCTTAAACCCTGACACAATGACGAAAAAGTAGAAGCTATACTTTTGTAGAAATGCACTTTAGGTATAATTAACTTTACTGACTTTGTCCTTTCAGAAATAGACTTCCAGGTATCAGGTCTCTCATAGTGTCAATCAAGCTTGACTAGAGTACAGAGAATTTGCAAGGCCTAAGATATCATACATTGGTCAAGGACTGTAAAAGTCATGAAACTTGTAATTACAAAAGTTATAAACGCTCAGAGGGGGAGCAGGTGGGGATTCGATCTTCCAGTAAATTGGGCCCTATCTACAGGGAAGCCAAGGATCCCCAGAAGTTACTCACTGGGAAAGCCTAGGAGATAAGGGGAGGTGCACCCTCCATTAGGTCTAAGGAATATCATTTGGGAAGGTGCAGAATTAGAATCCTTGTCACACCCTTCTCTAGGGGCTATGATAACGTGGGCGAACATTAATAGGTCTCTGTGTCACAGGTTCTCCAAGACATCCACAGGCGGTCGACAAGGAAGTCACGGCAGTCACATGCAACATCTCCAAGAAAAGGATTTAAGCCAGGACTCTGGGGGGCTACGAGGCCACACTCACCTAGAGTGTATTAGGCCCACTCCGTCTGTGGGGGGTGAATTTTTCTTAAATCTTTTCTTCTCTCACCTCTGTGTCGCAATTCTTTGCATTTACTTGGATCTCTGGGTTCCAGTGTGGCACCTCTGGCTTGCCGGCTCCGGCATGCTGCGCCCCTCTCTGCTGCGCGCCTCGCCTCTCCACCCTCACCCTAAGTCCGAACCCAAACAGTACCTACTCCAGTAACTTCCTTGAGAAAGGGTGCATGGGAACAAAAACAGGAGACCGTCCATTCCAGAAAATATCTTTATTCTTCACTTAGCTGGCTGACGGTCTGTTTATCTAAACAAAGGCAGACATTATGTTCCTTCCACTTTTTTTTTTTGAGTTGGAGTCTCACTCTGTCGTCCAGACTGGAGTGCAGTGGCCGCTCCCGGCCACTGCAGTCTCGAGCTGCTGGCAATCTTTCTGCCTCAGTCTTCCACGTAGCCAGAACTACAGGCACGCACTACCACGCCCGGCTAATTTTTTGATTTACTGTAGAGATGAGGTCTCGCCAAGTCAACCAGGTGGGTCTCGAACCCGCGGGCTCAGGCATTCCTCCACATTTTAAAGACATAGGCTCAGACTTCTGGGTTACTACGGAGAAGTGTGCTGTCATGGTAACTTCTTTTTTTTAGTCAGCCTCACAGGCTAGAGTGCAGTGGGACGCTCACAGCCACCGCAGCCTCGACCTGCTGGACTCAGACGATCCTTCCACCTTGGCCTTCCAAGTAGGCTGGAACTACAGGGCACGCCACCACACCTGGATAATTTATTTATTTATTTTTTGAGTCGGAATCTCACTCTGTGGCCCACATTGGAGTGCAGCGGCCGCTCCCGGCCACCGCAGCCTCGACCCGCTGGGCTCCGG
>NW_007232175.1:581046-591101 GCF_000164805.1 Carlito syrichta | reverse complement strand
GGGCAACTTGGTGAGACCTCATCTCTACAATAAATCAAAAACTAGCCGGGCGTGGTAGCACATGCCTGTAGTTCCCAGCTACTTGGAAGGCTGAGGTGGAAGGAAGGATCACCGCAGCCCAGCAGGTAGAGGCTGCGGTGACCAGGAGTGGCCACTGCACTCCAGTCTGGGAGACAGAGTGAGACTCCAACTCAAAAAAAAAAAAAAAAAAAAAAAGAAGGCACCAAATTAAAGTGTAACTCCAGTGGATGGTAAATAGCACTTACATTAGGTTTTACAATGTTAAGAAATAATCTGGGCCATCAAGAAGCTAGATAAAGTTTTTGTAATTTTTTTTTTCACCATGAAACAAAAGGCAGAATCAAGGCAGAAGAGAAGAAAATAGAAACTAAACTGGTGGCTTAAATACCATGATTATAAAGACCTGAGTAGTAGATTCAGCATCATGTAAAAACGCAAGATTCTCTCATAAGAAGAGATCAGAATCTCACTTCTGAGTTCAGCTGTCAAAATGATCATAATTAAAAAAATTTTTTTTGAGTTGGGGTCTCACTCTGTCCCTCAGGCTAAAGTGCTGTGGCATGATCATGACAATCATGGCTCATGGCAGCCTCGACTTCCTGAGCTCAGATGATCCCTCCACCTCAGCCTCCTGAGTAACTGGGACTATAGGTGTGTGCTACCACACTTGGCTAACTATTTTATTTTACTTTTATTTTATTTTTGTAGAGATGAGGTTTCACTATGTTGCCCAGGCTGGTCTCAAACTCCTGGGCTCAAGCAATTCACCTGCCTCAGCCTCCCAAAGTGCTGGGATTACACAGGTGTGTGCATCCATGCCCAGCCCATTATTGAAATTTTAACAACTTGATGTCTCCTTAAGAAACTGAGTTGGGTAATGCCTGTGCCCACCTCTAATGTTCAAATGAGCAGCTTCCAAGGACAAAAAGCTTTAAAATCTTAAAAGTCATCAAAATAAAAGTAGTCACAGAGGTTTGCTTGTAAAAGGTGCCAATTAAAAATGGCATTAAGGCTGTGCATGGTGGCTCACATCTATGATCTCAGCACTTTGGAAGGCAGAGCAAAAGGATTTGCCTGAGTCCAGGGGCTTGAGACCAGCCTGGGCAACTTGGTGAGACCTTGTCTTTACAAAAAATCAAAAAATTAGCCAAGTGTGGTGGCGTGTGCCTGTGGTTTCAGCTACTTGGAAGGCTGAGGCAGAAGGATCACCTGAGCACAGCAGGTCAAAGCTGAGATGGCCATGAACATGCCACTACACTCCAGCCTGGGCGACAGTAAGACTCCTACTCAAAAAAAAAAAGAAAAAAAAAAAGGAAAGGTATTAAGAGCTTCTCTGGCTAGAACTGAAGGTATTAGGTGAGAAGGAAGAATTGGGGAGTAGGGAGAGATGCTTAACCAAATAACCAAAACTCAGCAGCAGGCATGCTGGGGTGAGGTAGGAAGAGCCATGGTTGGGTCTCTGGTCACAGCACTGCCTCTTACTCCTTGTGAGCCTCCAGGAAATGCCTGGACCACATAGGCCTTACAGCTTTGTTTATAATAACCAGGTGAGCTTGGGGACCACTAAGGTTCTCTCTGTTTCTAATAGGTTCTACCCTGTAGAAGTGCTGTCAAAACGAGGCTCTCAGACCTATAGCATCAACCAGGAAACAGGCTGCAAAGATAAATGCTTGGGCCCCTTCCCACATCTACTGAATCAGAACTCTGGAAGTAGGTCCAGCACTGTTTCAACAGCCCCTTCAAGTGACTCTGATACAGACTCAAGTCAGAACCACCAATCTAGACCAGCAATTTTCAGCCATGGTTGATTTTGCTCCCCTCCTCTTCTATATCCAAGATACACCGGACAATGTCTGAAGACATTTTGGCTGTCACAACTGGGGAAGACAACTATATATCGGAAGGTCAGAGATACAGCTTTACAAAAAGAGAAAACTGTAAAATTGGGTTCCAATGATTACCATCTTGGGGCAAACTGGAGGAGAAGTTACCTGGTTGCTTCCAGGAAGCACAGGAAAAAGGCATCCTTTCCCACCCTATCTTGACTTACTGTGGCTCCTGGGAACTCTGACGCAACCTGGGCAATGTCATGAAAGGCGTCCTTGTCACTGAAGAAGCGCTCAGCTGCTGCTCCTTTCCCCATGAAGTGAATGAAGGCTTCTTCCAGATCATTCCTTGAATGCAGAACAGTGTGATCTTTCCCATTCCCAGGACTCAAGCCAAGTGTCTGCAAGAGCTTCACCCCTGAGAGCACCACATCGACACATGCATTGACTCTGGAAGGAGGAAGAGAGACAGCGTGAAAGAAAGCAGCAGAAGCACTGGACAGCGGTTGCACATGTAACACTGGGGAAATGTTTCTGAGAACTGTATTCCAACAGAAAAACAGGGCAAGCGAATCTGAAACTTGAACTGGAAAATAAGTAGCACATGGAAAAATGAAAATTATTTTATCTGGATGTCTGTGCCAGGATCAGAACACAGGACTCTTTTCAATAGTTTGGCAAACTTTTACAATAGTTAGAGAATAAGAAGACAGAGAATAACAGCTTAGCAAAGCTATTATAACAAAAATGTAACATTTCTGAGGAAATGGTGCTTGAGCCAAACTGGATTCACACTGACTGTGTGACTTGGTCAAGTGACTTTCTCTGTGTCTCAGTTTCATCTATAAAATGGCCATAATATGAGTATGTTACTCATAGAGCTGCCGTGAAGATTAAGTAAGTTAATGTACAAGGGAGAAGACCCCAAAAACCCCAGAATCTATTTAGAAAAATGTGTATTTATTCTTACATGTTTAAACTTTAGTGACCTTCAAAGTACTCTCTGTTAGATGCAATACACCTATTGAGATGTTTTTTGCACTGCTCAGTTTTAAAATTCGTCCATTTTGATGCCTTTTAGTGCTTCTGCTGGTTTTTTTGTTTGTTTGTTTCACTTCTTCCACATTGGCAAAATGTTTCCCTTTGAGGACATTTCCCATCCAGAGAAACAAAAAAAAAGTCATCTGGGGTGAGACTGGGTGAATAGGGAAGATGGAGCATGGGAGCCATGCTGTTTTTGGTCAAAAACTGCTGAATATTCAGTGCAGTATAGGCAGGGGTATTGTCATGGTGGAACAACTAGTCACCTGTTTGCTACAACCTGGAATGTTTCTTCACTAATTATGACGCAACCTTCTCAGAGAAAAACTTTACTTGTTCAAGTCCCCTCCCACTGTGGAGCTTTTTCGTCTTCTCAAATAATCCTGCCTTTTCAAAAAAAAAGCAAACTTTACTTGATCATTTGATGCAGATGAACAAATCCGAGTATACTACAAGGGGCTTGCCCTCCAAAAGATAATTCCAGTTTGTTTTTATTTTAGTCCCCCCTTGTATACTTAGGAACAGTGCTTGGTGCAGTGTAAGCAAAATCTGTTTTAGCCAAAAGTTAAGTATCAGTCGTCTTCTCTCCAGAGACAAATGAAAATGGTGGTAAGATACACTAAATGCCTAAATGCCTGAATCCTCATGGTTGACACATGGAGTTGAGTGGTGTGTAGAGACTCAGGCACACCGGCGGCCTTTAACATCTCGTCACTTGGTAGGTATTCACAGGACCGATCCATGAACTGTAAGGGGCTGCCACAGCTGGCTAGCACTATGGAAATTATACAGTACAGCTTGAGTATCCCTTATCTGAAATGCTTGGGACCAGCAGTTTTGGATTTCAGATTTTAGAATATTTGTGTATATATATAAAATGAGATATCTTTGGAATGGGACCCAAGTCTAAACCCCAAATTCATTTATGTTTCCTTTTTTTTTTTCAGTTGGAGTCTCACTCCGTCACCCAGACTGGAGTGTAGTGGCCGCTCCCGGCCACTGCAGCCTCGACCTGTTGGGCTCCGACAATCCTTCCGCCTCAGCCTTCCGAGTAGCCGGAATTACAGGCATGAGCTATCACTTATGTTTCATATACACCTTATACATGTAGCCCAAAGGTTATTTTAAACAATATTTTAAATAATTTTTGTGCATGAAAAAAAGTCTGTGTTAAGTTCTTAGGTGTAGAATTTTCACCTTGTGGCATCATGTCAACTCCCCAAATTTATGGATTTTGGAGAATCTCAAATTTCAGGGCATTTTGAATTTTGGATGCTCATCCTGTACTAAGGTTTGTCTGATATGACCTGTCCAGTATGGCCTCTCCTATGTGTATATGGAGAAGTTATATCTTCAGTGTTTCTTTGCTAAAAGTCATCCCTCTTTTCTAGTTTTGAGTCGGAGTTTCACTCTGTCACCCAGGCTGGAGTGCAGTGGTATGCTCACGGCCACCACAGCCTTGACCTGCTGGGTTCAGGCGATCCTTTCATCTCAGCCTTCCAAGTAACTGGAACGACAGGCATGCAACACCATGCCCGGCTAATTTTTTGATTTATTGTAGATATGAGGTCTCGCCAGGTTGTCCAGACTGGTCTCAAACCCGTGGGCTCAGGCAATCCTCTCACCTCGGCCTCCCAAAGTGCTAGGATTATAGGCATGAGCCACTGTGCCCAAGTCATCCCTCTTTTAAAGAAGAGGGCCAAATAATTAGGGTAGTTAAATGAGGTCTTTCTGCTCTGATCCCTGTCACAGTCACCTTTATTCCTGCTTCTGCCTACTAGGGATGTCATTTCTGGCCAACAGGGCTGGATGACCATTTAAGCAGCACCCAGCATCTGAGGAGTGCAAGGCTCACAGCAGGCCAGTGACACACTTCCTAGTGATAAGGGTGACTGGGCTTCAGAGTTCACTCTGGAACCAGAAGATACACTCATTCATAAAAAAGGTCCAACGGATTGGATTTTAGTATAAAACACACAGCTATGTTTCCCTTTTAGTCTCCTTCAAAAGCCTCATAGTCTGAAAAATTACATTCCAAATCATTAAAGGTGGCAGCTCTGAGAAGAGGAATGAGACTGGGATGGAGGAGAGGACTTTTACTTTTGTCAGATATAGTTCTATTTTTTACGAACATGTGTTACTTTTATAATTTTTAAAACAACATACCTTGTAAAAGGTTTGTATGTCAGCTAACTATTGTTGACATCACTTAAGGAAGATGCACTGAGGGCAAGGAGGAGATATGTCATTCCTCATGACACAAACTGGTGCATCCTCACCATAAGGACACTTTTAGTAATTCTTCCCCTATGGATGCACATTTTGAAAAGATTTTTGCCCACCAAACAGCATTTAAATACTCAAATTTTCTTATTCTTTCAAAGACACATATAAAGGCTCTGGGCAACTAGAAGAGCAGAATCTAAGAGCTATTATGCCTTTCGGTGCATAAAGCACATTGGCCTGCATGTGACAGCTCTCCACGATGTTCAGCTAAACTCACCTTGAAAGCGGTCTCAGTTCCATCAGACAGGGGGCCCTTTATTCCTCCTGAATGCAACCTTATATGTCTGTTACTAGGAATACAAGTACCCCTGGCTCTCAGACTCCAGTAAGTTCCTGAGCTTTAGAGTGAGAGTTTGAAAAACGAGGGATACCATTTTCTCCAGACAGCTCTACCTAAAAAAATGTTCCAAATGGATTCGGGTCCTGACTCTAAAGAGCAAAAGTTCAGAAACTGAAGGAAACTTATATTTCAAAATAACTGCTTTGGCTGTTGCTTTACTACACTGTGGTGTGGTCAAGTGCTCTTAGAGCTATGGCCGCCATCATGTTTTCCTAAGCTTTGGCCCCTTCCCCTACCTTGGGGAGGTGAATCTCCTCTCTCTTCTCTCTCTCTAATTTACTTTCTAAATAAACTTTGTTCTCTAATCTAAAAAAGAAAGGGAGGAAGGAAGGAAGAAAAAGAAAGAAAATAACTACTTCAAAACTACAAACATTTCTAGTACTGCTGGAGCCTTAAGCACAGTTTGACTCCTTAAAGATGAGAATGGGGAAAGCTGAGTTTGCAAAAGTTACAAAAAGACAAAAAAAAAAAAAAAAAAAAAAGAACAAAGTTCAGCTTATTTTACAACACAAGACAAAAGCCAACAAAACTAATTTTTGAATTTAAAAACGTAACTACTATAGGAACATTTTTCATCCCCCACCTAATCCTATCAGGAACACTAGGGGGGAAAAACTAGTCTTTTTTTTTTTTTGAGTTGGAGTATCACTCTGTCGCCCAGACTGGAGTGCAGTGGCATGCTCACGGCCACCCCAGCGTCAACCTGCTGGGCTCCAGCGATCCTTCCGCCTCAGCCTTCCAAATAGCTAGAACTACAGGCATATGCTGCTGTGCTCAGCTAATTTTTGATTTATTGTAGAGACGAGGTCTTGCTAAGTTGCCCAGGGTGGTTTCGAATCCGCAAGCTCAGGCAATCCACTCGCCTCGACCTCTCAAAGTGCTGGGGTTAAAGGCTGAGCCACCGAGCTCGGCCAAAAAAACTAGTTTTAAAGAGGAAAAATTTTCAACTTGTTCTTTTTGAGTTGGAGTTTCACTGTCAACCAGGCTGTACAGTGGCATGCTCATGCCACTGCAGCCTCGACCTGTTAGGCTCAGGTGATCCTTCCACCTCAGCCTTCCAAGTAGCTGGAACTATGGGCACACGCCACCACGCCTGGCTAATTTTTTGATTTATTGTAGAGATGAGTTCTCACCAAGTTGCCCAGGTTGATCTCAAACCTGTGGGCTCAAGCAATCCTCTCACCTAGACTCCCAAAGTGCTGGGATTATAGAACTTGTTAATTTTTTTTTTTTTTTTTGAGTTGCAGTCTCACTCTGTTGCCCAGGCTGGAGTACAGTGGCATGTTCATGGCCACCTCAGCCTCAGCGTGCTGGGCTCAGGTGATTCTTCTGCCTCAGCCTTTCAAGTATCGGAAATGATAGGCACATGTCACCAAGCCCGGCTAATTTTTCTGATTTAAAATAGAGATGAGGTCTTGCCATGTTGCCCAGGCTGATTTCGAAGCCCTAGTCTCAGGCAATCTTCTTGCCTCCACCTCCCAAAGTACTGGGGATTACAGGCGTGAGCCACCGCACTCGGTTGAACTTGTTAATTTTTAATTAAAAAAAAAATCATTGAACATCTACCGTGTGCCAAATGCCAAACAAGAACATTTACTTGTGCTTTCTTGTTATATTTTATAATACTCTAACCAGATCAAGAACTTGTCTCTATATTTACCTCAACTCAATGGCATCCCCAAATGTAAACAAGCACATTATCCAGGGTGCTTTATTATCACGGGAAAATAAAAGGAAACAGGGAGTTAAAGAGCTAGAGGACAAAATTACGCTTATTTGACATGTAAGTAGAATTTTACACTTCAGGAAGACATGTATAAAAGATACTGTGTGAGTTTGGAGAAAACACAGATGAAACCACTGGCAAATATGGTAAGACAACAGATGCTGAAAGCTAAAACAAGCGTCATAGGACTAGCAGAGGGCACCATTATCCGTTCCAGACTGCAAGCTCCTCAAAGGCAAGAATGATATCTGTATCACCTCCCTTCTGCTTCATCATCTGTAAAATGTTCTTTGTAGCTTTAACATTATGTGCTTTGGAAATTATAAGAGCAAATGAGCTAATCACAGACACTAAGATACAGAGCTGTAAAGAAATTTTTAAAAAGGGCTGGAGCAGTGGTCCCTGGGCTGAACCCTAAATGGTGCATCTGGACAGGGAAAGGAGGAAATGCTAGACAGGCATTTTCAGATCAATTACACAATTTGCAAAACACTGTAAGATAGGTAATTAGTCATCGATGCTTTCAGCTGAAAAAAGTGAGGCTGTGGGTCAGTTAATATTCCAAAGGCCACAGACTGGAGGAGCCTAAACTCAAACCCAGATCTATGATACTGAAACCCATGTATGGTACACAAGCAAAGCTGCAGACGGAGGGATTAACCTAGTGTTTGGACACAATTAAGAATGCTGATCTAGCTAGAATGGAGAATCTGTACAGGGGAGAGCCCTATAAAGGTTTCAAAGGTCAGGGTGAAGCCGGGAACAGGAAGAATGAATGTGAGGATGAGGACCTCATCACTTTTTACCCAATGAGTCCTATTTGGAAGCATTTCCTAAAAACTCTTCCCATCCTTTTCTCATCCTTTTCTCATTCCTTTCCACTAGCCCCTTAAATGCTGGTGCTTCCCAGAATTCTACTCTTGCCATTCTTACCTTCTTTTCTTATTCTCTTCCTAGGCGATCCCATCCAGTCTCTGGCTGCAACCTAAGTGCTGGTGTCTCCAAAATCTGCAACCCTGTTCCTCAATGTACTCCTGAACTCCAGCCTCTCATGTTTAGCAGCTCATGGAAAAGCTTCATCTGAAATCCCACAAAAGGCCATTTCCTTGCTAGATTCTTGTGTGGCCATGTGCTCTTTGAGCTATGGCTATTGCCATGTTTCTTGGTACTCCCTCCTGTAACTTGGGTAGGTGAATCCTCTCTCTCTCACTAATTTACTTTAAATAAATGATATTTTCTAACCTAAATAAAATAAAATAAAATAAATCCCACAAGAATGTAATTTTCCCTCCTCTGAAATCCAACTTATCTTTCTCCACAAACTTGTTCCTTTTTCTTAAATCTCTCTTAATGACAACAATGTGGCATGGACATGGAAAGATCAAGCTTAAGCTGCCCCTGGCACTCCACAACTATGAGATCTTGGGCAAATCAATGTTTCCAAGCCTGCTTAGTCACCTGTGAAAACTGTATGACAATACCTGTATCTGCCTACCTCACAAGGCTATTATAAGACCCTCAGCACGGAAAGCCTGTCATTTTTGACTGCTTTTCTTTACTCTACAACATCCAATCTGTTGTTCAAATCTCACCTCTTCATCACCATTGCCAAGCCTGGTTGAGGCTCTACGCCCTTTGCACAAACCCTATAACGGCCTCTTGACCAGTGTCAGGGTCTCAAGACATTTCTCATTATGAATTACACTGTGTTTTGAGTGTGTGTGTGTGTATGAATGTGAGAGAGAGAGAGAAGGGGGGGAGAGAGAGAGAGTGAGTGTGTGCGTGTGTGTGTGTGTGTGTGTGTGTGTGGTGAGTTCTCCTGAGAAGTCAAACTACAACACACACGACCCCAAAATGAGATTCTGGTACAAGCACCTGTACCTGCTCCCACCCCTCCTATACTCCCATCTTTGGGCTAAAAATGTGGGTAACAAGAAATGCTACCAGTGAATTTGTGTTACCCACAAAAATGATGTGAAGCAGTAAAACAGGTATGAACCACTGCTCAAAATCCACCCTTCAGCCGGGCTCGGTGGCTCAGCCTGTAATCCTGCGCCTTTGGGAGGCTGAGGTAAGTGGAATGCCTGAGCCTGCGGGTTCGAGACCCACCTGGGCAACTTGGCGAGACCTCATCTCTACAATAAATAAAAAAAATTAGCCAGGTGTGGTAGCGCACGCCTGTAGTTCCAGCTACTGGAAGGCTGAGGCGGAAGGATTGCCGGAGCCCAGCAGGGCGAGGCTGCGGGTGGCCGGGAGCGGCCACTGCACTCCAGTCTGGGTGACAGAGTAAGACTCCAACTCAAAAAAAAAAAAAAAAAAAAAATCACCCTCCACATTCCCACCAGTTATTCTCAGCAAAAGAACTGAGCACCATTTACCTGTTTATAAATCTTTGCAGCTTCAGCTGGGCTCGGTGGCTCAGCCTGTAATCCTGCACCTTTGGGAGGCTGAGGTGAGTGGATTGCCTGAGCCCGCGGGTTCGAGACCTGCCTGGGCAATTTGGTGAGACCTCATCTCTACAATAAATCAAAAATTAGCTGGGCATGGTAGCATGCGGCTGTAGTTCCAGCTACCTGGAAGGCTGAGGCGGAAGGATTGCTGGAGCCCAGCAGGTCGAGGCTGCAGTGGCTGGGAGTGGCCACTGCACTCCAGTCTGGGTGACGGAGTGAGACTCCAACTAAAAAAAAAAAGTTAGCCGGGCTCGGTGGCTCAGCCTGTAATCCCGCGCCTTTGGGAGGCTGAGGTGAGTGGATTGCCCGAGCCCGCGGGTTTGAGACCCTTTCTGGGCAACTTGGCGAGACCTCATCTCTACAAT
>NW_007232175.1:578419-581026 GCF_000164805.1 Carlito syrichta | reverse complement strand
GCACTCCAGTCTGGGTGACAGAGTGAGACTCCAACTCAAAAAAAAAAAAAAAAATCTTTGCGGCTTCCCCATCACTAGCCCTGACGTTCAAGGCCCTTCACAATCTGGCCCAACCCTCTGACTCACCACCATTTCCTCGCATCTCTCTACCAATCATGTAATTATAACATTTGGTTCGCTTGACTAGGTGGACTTGTTCCCATCTTTGCTTGGAGAAATCATATTTCTTTTCTAGGGCTTATCCCATGAAAGTCACCATAGTCAAATATATTTTCCAATATGGTTGCAGTAAAATGTCTCTGTCCATGTGTTCTTTTCTTTTCTTTTTTCTGAGTTGGCGTATCACTCCATTGCCCAGGCTGGAGTGCAATGGCACACTCACAGCCACCCCAGCATCGATGTGCTGGGCTCTAGCGATCCTTCCGCTTCAGCCTTTCAAGTAGCTGAAACTATAGGAGTTCACCACTACACCCAGCTAATTTTTGATTTATTGTAAAGACGAGGTCTCCCAAGTTGCTCAGGCTGGTCTCAAACCCGTGAGCTCAGGCAATCCACTCGCCTCGGTCTCCCAAAGTGCTTGGATTTCAGGCTGAGCCACCGAGCCTGTCCCATGTGTTCTTTTCACAGTGTGATGCTGATGTTCCTTCCATCAAGGTTTGTTCTATGTCTCCTACTGTTAAAACCAGGTGGACCAATGCCTCTGGAAGAAGGGTTCCTAGTGCTTCTAAGTTAAGGTTAGGTCATAAAAGGTACTAAGGCTTCTGCCTGGTCCTTTTGGGACGTTCCCTCTCCTAACCATAATTGTTATGGACAGAATTGTGTCTCCCCGTCCCAAATTCATATTGAAATCCTAACCACCAATGCGACTACATTTAGACACAGGAAGTAATTAAGATCACAATTTAATAGGACTAATGTCCATATAAGAAGAAGAAGAGACACCAAGAGCCTGCTTATACAAGTGATGGTGAGAAGCCGGGTGCCTGCATGCTAGGAAGACAGGCCTCACCAGAAACCAACTCTGCTGGCACTTTGACCTTGGACTTCCAGTCTCCAGAACTGTGAGAAAATAAATTTCTGTTGTTTAAGTCACCTAGTCTGTGGCATTCTGTTCTACCAGCTCAAGCAGATGAATACAACCATATCTGTTTTCAACAAGTGAAGCAGGGACCTTGCTTTACCCATCATATCCAAAGAACCTAGCACAGAACTGACACTAACCATGAAGTTGATGAGTATTTGTCGAATGAGCATGTATAAAGCTAGGGAAGACAATTAAAAAGCTGATAAGGAGGTAGGTGAGAAGGGACTGGACTTGAAACAACAGGCAAAAGGAGATCCCACTGGAGAACCAAAATGTGCTGATATGAAAAATAACAGTTCACACTGGAATGCTTTTTAAAGCAGACACTCTGCTAGATTGATTACACAAAACATCTCATTTACTCCTCAAGACAGGCTTGCTCCACCTTACCCCTCCCAGCTCCAACACTCACAGAAAGTAAGAAGGCGCTTGGTAGAAGGCCTGTTTTTGTTCAGTACCTTCAGCAAGAAAGTCAAGTCGAACTGAGACAGGGACTGAAGTTAGTGTAAAGGAAATAATTACATTTCTGGGGAAAAGTACAAAGAAAGGAGGCACTGCGATTTGGAGGAGGCTTAAATGTGCAATGTCACTGCAGTCAGGGAAAGAAGCATTTCAAGGATAAGAGCGTGTTCAAAGCGTGGACGGACGGCTGCAGCGCTGATAATGAAGACTTGAAGGAGGCAGCTGGATTTAAAAATCAAACAGGGGTTGCAGTGGAGTGGTGGTCTCCAGCCGGTGCGGCGTTAAGGAAGGGAAAACAAGGCTTAAAGAAATAGTATAAAGTCTGTGGCTAAAGGCAGAGGCCACTCACCCTCAAGAGGTTCAGAAGTAAGAAGGGGAAGAGTGTCGTCAAAATGGGAAGATCAGCATCTCTGACTGCAAAAGACGGTCGCTAGAGAGGTAAGAGGGGCTGGAAGCGGAAGCACGAAGCAGCCCAAACAGGAAGGTGCCAGCTCAGCTAGGTTTGCAGGACGCTATTAAGGCTGGTCCTATTGGGATGAGAGAAGGGCGCAGTGGGCAGCCGAGTGGAAAGAACAGCCTGGTGAGTGCCCCCCGAGGTGACAGCGGGTTCCATCCAGATGTCCAGCACTACTTGCCAGGGGGCAGCGCGGACATCAGTGCCTCCTGGGGACCTCTGGGTAGCCCTGTGTCCGCACAGGCTCTTTCTCCCAGCTCCCAAGCCGCCCGACCCTGGAGGCCTGGAGCTCCCGCACTTCCCGGCATGGCCCAGAGACCCAAGCCCGAGACACTCACCCCACGGCCACGCGGCGCCAGCGCCTGACTGGCCGCACGATCAGCGCGTCCCAGGCAGCCGCCAACCGGCCCTCGGGGGAGACGGGTCCAGGGGACGCGGGCGCGGGCCCAAACCCCAGCGAGCTCCAGAGCGAGCGCAGCGCCGAGCCCGGCAACTCCGGCTCCAGCAGGAAGACGCAGCCCACGGCCAGTGCCAGGAAGCCTGCGTACGCGGAGCCGCGCCACAGCGCCATGGGGACCGAGACGCAGGAGGAGGGCGATCTGACGCC
>NW_007232175.1:559737-578251 GCF_000164805.1 Carlito syrichta | reverse complement strand
GAGTCTCTGCTTCAGTCCAGATCCCGGCGCTCGGCGGTGTTGTTCTGTACTCCTGGAGGAGCTTGGTCAAAGGTGGTGGTGCCAGTCCGCGCGCTGCACCCCTTCCCTGATTTCCAGTCGTACCCTGAAATAGGGGGGCGGAATACGTTTGCTTTCCAGGAAAACGAAACGGATCAATTGTGAAACCGGCAAGCCTCGCGTTCATATTTGGGCCGGTCCGTGTCCCCGTTGACCCCAGTAACACCCCCATCTTTGGTCCGCCCCTCTCCCCGGGCCTGTCCTTCGTCGGTTACTAAGCTCATCCTCTTCCAGGCCCCGTGCTTGGCGCTTTCGGGAGGCGGCGGCGTTGAGAACCCCGGGCACGCGATGGGGGGGCGTCCTGCCCTTCTGGTCGCCGCAGCCACTCAGGGCCTTCATGGAGACAGGAGACCTGGCAGAGATCCCCAGAGATGAGCAGATTCAATATTCAAATGTAAAGTAACCCCTTTGGGGGCGCTGTTCCCTTTACCAATCTCAGAAAAATGTACACAAGCTTGTGCACAGCACAGGAGGGTTATGGACTCTGTTAAGTAACCTGGTTTCTCTTGTTCCCCCTTGGTGATACCACTTACACCCAGCCCTGGCTTCCGTGGTTGTGACCCTTCTGGGTCTGAGTCTGGGACGAGAGTCCCTGAAGCTGGTACCAGCTCGTTTTCAGCAGCTTCCATGCCTGGCCCGATACTGTTCCCTGGCCTGTTTCCATTTTTCCAGTTCTGTTGGCTCCTGAACTTGGCTCTGTGTTGTTTTCCACTCTGCCCTTGACCTTTGGACTTGGCAGTGAAACTTTATTTCTCAAACTTTGATCTTGGGCTGATGTCTTCCATCTCCCTAGCCCCACCTTACCAGCACTTCCCCATCCTGGTCACCTGCCTTCCTCTGGTTCATCACACCCAGCCCACCAGCCCATACCATCCTTCTCCAAGAAGATGTTCACACAGGACGAGATTGGGTTACCTTGAAAAAGAAAGAAGCCATGTAGGTGAGCCATGAGCTATTGCTTCCTCTCTTTGACCAAAGCAAAAACTCTGACAAGCCTAGGAAGAAGCAGACGAATTAGGTGCTTTGGTCAAAGAGAGGAAGCAATAGCTCATCCCTAGAGTTGTCTGTCTCTTCTCTCCTCAGGGAGACATGTCGTTCATTTCCCAGAAAATCTGCTCCCTCTTATGGCTCCCTGTTGTCATGTTCCTCTGTCACCCAGAGGTGACTGAATCAGCACCTAACCCCCACACAGTGAGTCACTGGCCAGGCACCATGGACCTCTACTGAGAATTTTTTTATTTTTGAGTTTGAGTCTCACTCTGTCACTCAGACTGGAGTGCAGTGGCACACTCACGGCCACCCCAGCGTTGACTTGCTAGACTCCTGCGATCTTTCCGCTTCAGCCTTTCAAGTGGCTGGAACTATAGGTGCGTGCTTCGATGACTGGCTAATTTTTGATTTATTAAAATCAAGTTGCCCAGGCTGGTCTTGAACCTGCAGGCTCAGGCAATTCACTCACCTCATTCTCCCAAAGTGCTAGGATTATAGCCTGAGCCACCAAGCCTGGCCTCCACTGAGAATTTTAACAGAGAGTCATGTGTCTATATTTAGTTGCTTTTGGTTTTGGACTCACAAAGTCACACAGGGTTGAAGGTCAGATAGGACCAGTTAAAAATGCTTTCAAGGTGAAGTTTTGGTGGAGCATAGGAGGCTAAACTGTGGGAAGATCATAGAGCAGGCATGCTTGGAGCCCCAAGAGATTGCTCCGCATCAACATGACACGGAGAGAAGCTACCCAGGGGCCTTGTACCCTTGAGGCGCTGCTGAGCT
Organism: Carlito syrichta; assembly: GCF_000164805.1. Taxonomy (NCBI): domain Eukaryota; kingdom Metazoa; phylum Chordata; class Mammalia; order Primates; family Tarsiidae; genus Carlito; species Carlito syrichta. The sequence continues at coordinate 576,403 of NW_007232175.1, read as the reverse complement.
TCCGGCACTTTGCACCTAATTCTTCTGCTTCTTCCTAGGCTTGTCAGAGTTTTTGCTTTGGTCAAAGAGAGGAAGCAATAGCTCAGTTGATCCAAATGGAAATTTGTTTCTCCTATAAAAGTCCAAAGGGGGTGCTGGCACGTTGCAGATCAGCCACAGGCCTGTCCCCATCTGGTTGTTATGGGGGCTGCCTGGGCCTGATTGGTCGTCAGCATGGGTTTGCTTTGTGGGGGAGGAGGGTATGTGACAATGCAAAGGGTACCCGGCCCACTACTGGGGGAGCCCAAACTTACCTGCATGCAGCCTACTTGTGTAGTTAATCCTCACTTGTATCCCACATATTTATAACAAAATAAAATTTAATAACTAAAGGAGCTGAGAGAATCAACCTTGATTACAGCTGAGAACTGGAGAAGCGGGAGCAGCAGGAGATGAAGAACAGAACACCAGGGCAGTCATGGCAGAGCCTGGTGTGGCTTCTGGTCACATGGTCAATCAATCACAAGGGCCCTAATGTCCTCTCACACCTCATCAGGGGCTCAGGGGCATGACTCAGCTGTCTTGGTCCTGCAGCCCCTCTTGAAACAGATCCTTAATGCAAAATAGTTCTGGCCATCTATCTGTTCAGAGAGTCTGGAATACTTTGCAAACCAGTTGTTTTTCTAAAAGTTATATTTCTGGGGACAGTTATACAAAACAGTCCTGAGTGGGCAGCTGGGTCTCCCCTGCCTTGACTGATAAAAGAGGAAAGGACTAGAAAGGCCTGGAGTGTGGCCCCCATCACCACCAAATTGCTTCCAGACATGGCCTTTGTTATTGGTTCTTTCTCCTAGGACCTTGAAATGAAAGAGAGAAAAAAACAAAACAAAAAAACCAAAAAAACTCAGTTCCAGAAAATTCAGAGGCAAATAGAGGCTCCAGGTCTCCCACCCAAGACCCTGACTTGGAAGGCCAGAGAGAGATCCCATATTCATACAAAGAAGGAGCAGAGTCCTGTCAGTTCCCAAATTAGCCTAAGGCTTTGACTTTATTGTAAAACCCATCAGCAAACCCCCTCCCCATGTGATCTGATAGGTTTTAAGGGGCACAAGGACACGTTTGTTCCCACATTAGAGCAGAAACTAAAGTAGGAGCAAACAATCCTTGTGAAAGCTGGGCTAACTCTCTTTCTCCACGGTTTCAGGCCTCTGGGGTTTCATCCAAACTGTTCTCTGAGGGCCACACTGTGTTAAGGCCCTGGCTGATGCCAGAGACACAACCCACTACAGGCCGTAACCAAAGGCACAGCTTTGAAAGTTGTAGGAAACACCGAGGAGACAAAAGAGATGAGGTAAAGCATCTCAGCAGCCAGAAAGAGAGAGCTTTGCTTTTGCAGTCACAGCCCTTCCTCCCTAACCTGCAGACAGGAGGGGACCAGAAGCACACAGAGGATGGACTGCCTCTGGACAGTGTAGGGGAGGGGTAGGGGTGTCAGAGACAGGAGCCAGGTGACAGCAAAGTGATGAGAAAGTCCCAGAGTTCCTTGATAGTCACAGGACTTCCTCCACGTACTGAGTGTTAGGGTGCAGAGGGGCGCCGCACCACAGGGGTCAGCGTGCCGGAGGTGTGCGCTGGCAACCAGAGATCTGAGTAATGCAAAGATTTGCAACACACAAAAAGATGAAGTAAAAAAATATTTATTTAAGAAAAAGATCACTTCCTATAGACAGGAAGAGGGGCAGAACTCTAAGGTGTGGCCCTATTGTCCCCAAGCCCCTGACTTAAATCCTTTCTCTGGAGATGTTGCAATCAGGTAGACGACTCCTGTGAGACTTCCTTTTTGACCACTTGTGGATGTCTTGCAGACCCTGAGGAGGGGGTCTGGTCCCCAGGTCCCCAGGTCACGCGGTCTCATCACCCTCAGGAGTTTGTTTTAAGATTACAATGGGCCAATACTGGTCATGCTTGAGAGATCTGGGTTTCTAGAAAGAGAAAGTCAGCAAGGTTAATCTTTACCAAGAGTATGCATTCCTCCAGGACATAGTTTCTACTTTCTCATCATTGTGTTAAGATCTAGGAATAAAACAGTCCTCCTTTCACTGGGGATGGAGGTCTTCTCAGCTTGTGGGGATGTGACAGCAGCCCTGAACTTCCAGGTTGAGATGAACTGCTTTGGACCAAGAGGCAGCCTTGAGCCTGGGAAAGTGAGAGGCTTAGAGATGAGTGGTCTTCCATCTGACAGGGGCTTATAGTGTCATAGGACAGATGGTGCGGATGAAGCCTGCCCCACCCCTTCCCCCATCCCTTTGCAGGTCTCGGGCTCTTACAGCCTGCCTGTGTTGCCCCTGTCCTCTAGGCTTCCTGGCTCCCTGCTGCTAGATTGCCAGGGCCTCCTGCTAGGGCCTTCGTCTGTAGGTTGCATAGACCAAACCTGTTGTAGGCCATGAAGCATCTACTATAGTGGTCTGGTTTGGGTTTCTGTAATCCTTGCAATAGTTTGGAAGGAAATGGAAAGCTTGCCTTCTAACTACCCTTTCTTTATTTTTTAATATTTTTTTATTTTTAGAGACAGGGTCTTATAGTCTGTCGCCCAGGCTGGAGTGCAGAGGTGTGAGTCTCAAATTCCTAGGTTTAAGCAATCTTCCTGTCTCAGCCTCCCAAGCTGAGACTAGAGGTCTGTGCCACTATGCCCAGCTAATTTTTTTTATTTCATCTTCAAAAAATTTTTTTAGAGACAAAATTTCACTACATTGCCCAGGATGGTCTAGAACTCTGGTCTTCAGGCAGTCCTCCTACCTTGGCTTCCCAGCGTGCTGGGATTATAGGCATGAGCCATCATACCCTGCTACTTTTATTTTTGATTCAAGAACCTTTTAAATGTTCACTGATTGTGGTATTTGTTCCCTGAGGGAGTAAGAAAAAAAAAACCTAGCAGTTCTAGAACTACCTAGCCTAAAAACTAAAATAAAGGCAAAATAAATAAATAAAAGGAAGTAAAAACATCCAACTGGTATGGCATGACAGCCTTGCCATCGAGAGTCCTCAGGGCCCAGACTTTGTCTACCTTTTGCTCTGCCATCCCTAGGATGACAGCACAAAAGAGGGAATGCATGCTAACAAAACCAGGGTCTGGAAGAAAGGAGAGGTGAGGAATGACTGTTGCAAGCAATCAGCATTTTGTACTTCAATGGAAGGAAGGTGGCATTTGATGCCTGGTTGCAAACCTCCACTTCTGCCCTGGTTGCAAACCTCCACTTCTACCTGTGTTGCAAACCTCCACTTTTACCTGTGTGGCCTCTGGAAAGACCTCGAGCCTTTCTGCCCTTCAGTTTCCTTATCTGCAAAATAAGTCCTACTTTACAGAATGGTTGTAGGAGGCAGAGGTGTCTTAAGAGAGTCTAGCATTGTGTCTGCTACATGTTAAAACTCAAGAGTACTCCCTGCATGGTGAGCTCCCGAAAGCTGTATTTAACTTTCTTCTCAGCCTTTGGTGGTCTGTCACACTCTCACAATAGGGAGAACACTCATTTCTGTGTAGATCACTATGCAGTGGCTTTTTCCATTTTTTGGCTGCTCAGAATAATATCCCACTGAATGAAAATATCAGAGTATATTTATCCATTTTACTGTGAATAGAACATTTGAAGTTCTAGTTTTTTTATGATAATGCACAATGCTGCTGTGTACATACCCTAATTACATGTGTATAGACAGTTCTTTTTTTTTTTTTGAGTTGGAGTCTCACTCTGTCACCCAAGCTGGAGTGCAGTGGCATAATCACAGCTACCCCAGCATCCATCTGCTGGGCGCCAGCGATCCTTCCACCTCAGCTTTCCAAGTAACCAGAACTACAGGTGTGCACTACTATGCCTAGTTAATTTTTTATTTATTATAAACACGAGGTCTCACCAAATTTCCCAGGCTGGTCTTGAACCTGTGGACTCAGGCAATCTACTCACCTTGGCTTCCCAAAGTGCTAGTATTATAGGCTGAGCCACTGAGCCCAGCCTAGACATTTCTTTAGGGTATACACCAAGAGTGACATTTCTAGATCGTAGGATGGGCCTGCCTTCCACTTTAATATATAGTGTCCAACATCTTTCCAAAGTAGTATACTAGTTTATCCTCCCACTGGCAGCCTGAGGGTTTCTGTTGCTCTACTTGCACATTGAAGAGTATTAAAGTTTTGTCATTCTGTAGGGTGTGTAGTGGTATCTCACTATAGTTTTGGCATGTTTCTATTTGTTAGTTGGAAGTACCTTTAATTTTATTTGTTAGTTGCAAGTATGTTGCATCTTGTTAGTTGCATGCCTCTTGCATCACTTGTCTTTCCATTCTCTTTATATCTTTAGTGAGTAAAGTGCTTCTTTCATTTATTTATTTATTAGTTGGAGTCTCACTCTGTCACCAGGCTAGAGTAGAGTGGTATGCTCATAGCCACTGAAGCCTTGACCTGCTGGGCTCAGGCTATTCTTCTGTCTCAACCTTCCAAGTAGCTGGAACTACAGGTGCACACCATCACACCTGGCTATCTCTTTTACTTATTGTAGAGAAAAGGTCTTGCCAAGTTTCCCAGGCTAGTCTCAAACCCCTGGGCTCAGGCAGTCCTCTTGTCTTGGCCACCCAAAGTGCTGGAATTACAGGTTTGTGCCACCATACCCTGCTAAAAGCTCTTAATTTTAATGTAGTTAGCATTTTGTTCCTTTCTATTGCTACCTGTTAGGTCTGTGGGATAGCTGGTGCCATGAGCAAATTACAAAGACTTGCACAGAAATTAGATTAGGAAAAATAGTTTATTTAGAGAGTAGATTAGAGAGAGAGGAGATTCACCTCCCTAAGATTAGGGAAGGGGTCAGAGCTTAAAGAAAAGCATGGCTCAGCCAGAGCTGAATTAAAGTATGGCCAGGCCAGAACTTAACAAAAGAATGGCGTTGGCCTCTTGAGGTTGAATGATTTTAAGGTTTTCCTTCGGTGTGGGCAGTTTTTAAGGTGATTGCATGGTGATCTGTTTTATATCATCACAAAGGAGGCAGGTGAGCATAGTAACTGATGTCATGGTGATGGATGGCAGGCGGATGGGTGGGTCAGTCACATAACTGTTGCCATGGTGACGGGGTCTGTCTGTGTCATGTAGGCAATGAAAAGTTGCTTTATGGCTGGAAGACAAACACTTGGAATAGAAAAGTCATCAGTACCTGGAGGGTAGCAAGACAATCATCAATAGAAACTGGTTCTACCCTTTGTTAATGATTAGAGGGCAAGCTGGGTAATTTGCAAAGAAAGCATGACAGAGCTAAGCATTGTTAAAATGGCTGTGTTTGAGCTAAGACTGTCCCATCTTGGTGTTTCACCCATTAGCGTTTCCCTTTATTGTGAGTCGTTTTTGTTACTTGTTTAAAACATCTTGAAGGATCATGAAGATATCATCCTGTACTGCCTTCTAAGGGCTATATGTTTTTGCACTTGGTGTTTAAGTATTTAATCCATCATGGAACAGATTTGTGTATATCTTTATAGATACTTGGTTGACCCAGTGCCTTTTATTGGTCATTTCTCAATGACTCTGCATTCCCACTTCTGTCCAATATCAAGCATTCACATATATGTGGATTTGTCTGGGGCTCTTTATTCTGTTCCATTGATCTGTTTGTTTATCCCATATCAGCAGTTCACTGTCCTATCTACTAGTGTAAATCATTTTGCCTTGCTTTTCAAGAGCATCTTGACTACCTTTGGCCTTTTTAGTTTTCCATATACATTTTTGAATCAACTTGTCAAAAAAAAACAAACAGGATTTTGATCAATTTGGGGAGGATTAACATCTTTACAATACTGAGTTTTGCAACCTAGAACTATGGTAGATCTTTTCATTTTTTTTAGATCTGCCTAAGTGCCTCCCAATAACATATTAGACTTTATATGTGGAGGCTTGCTACATCTTAGGTAAGTTTTATTTCTAAGCACTTAATATTTTTAGTAACTTCATTGAGGTAAAATTAATATGCAATAAACTGCATAATATTTAGGGTGTACAAACTGACAAGTTAAACATATATAAACACCCTGTAACCATCACCCCAATCTAGCTAATTCTGTACACATGCCCATCACTCCCTAAACTTTCCTCATGGTCCTTACATATATATACACCCTGTAACCATCACCCCAATCTAGCTAATTCTGTACACATGCCCATCACTCCCTAAACTTTCCTCATGGTCCTTGTAATTCTTCCCTCTCCCTCCTTCCTGCCCACCCCACCCCAATTTCCTGTACCTAGGAATCAGTGACCTGCTTTCTGTCATTGTAGATCAGTTTATACTTTCCAGAATCTTATATAAATGCAATCATACAATATGTACTCCTTCTGACCTGGCTTTTTAAGCTCAGTATAATTATTTTGAGATGTATCTAGGTTGTAGTGTATATCAATTGTTGGTTGTTTTTAAAAAATATTTAAATTTCAGAATAGTTATAGATTAACAGGAAGTTGCAAAAACCGTGCAGGGATGGCCTGAGCACCCTTCAGTTTCTCCCAGTGGATATATCTTACATAATTATAGTGCAGCCTCAAAACCAGTAAATGGCCATGGGGAAAATGTGTATGTATAGCTGTGCACAGTTTATCGTATGTAGGGGTTGAGATGGCTGCCATTCCGTCAAGGTACAGAGCTGTTCTAGCACCACAGAGATCTCCCTCGGGCTACTCCTTTACAGACACACCACCCCTAGCCTCCACGCCTAACCCCTGGCAACCACTAAACTGCTTTCTATCACTATAATTTTGTCATTCTGAGAATGCTATAAATGGAATCATATGATATGTGATCTTTCGAGACCATATACTCAGCATAATGCCCATGAGATCCAGCCAAGTTGTTGCATGTGTCAACATAATTCAATAGTTCTTTTTTTGTTGTTGTTATTCCTGAGTAGCCTTTCATGGTACAGGGTTGTGTGTGCACAACCTGGGATAAATGCCCAGGAGTATAGTTGCTGGACTGTATGGTAAGTATATGTTTAATTTTTTTTTTCTTTTGCATCACCACAAACAACGAATGAGGGAGCCAGTTTTTCTACATTCTCACCAGCATTTGATATTGTCACTATTTTTTTGTTTTTGTCTTAATGGGGCTTAGTGACATCTGTTTGTTGTCTTAATTTGCATTGCCCCAATAGCTAGTAATGTGAGCATCTTTTCATGTATTTATTTGCCATCCATACATCCATATATCTTTTTTTAGTGAAATGTCTCTTCAAGTCTTTTGTGTACTTTCTAATTAAATTGTTCTTTTTTAAATTGCTGAATTTTGAGGATATGTATTCATATTTTATAGATTTAAGTCCTTTGTCAGATACATGGTTCAAATCTTTTATTCCAATCTTTCCATCCTCTTAATGATCTTTCACAGAACAAGTTTTTAATTTTGATGAAGTCTAATGTATTATTTTTTCTTCTTCTGTAGATTGTGTTAGTTTATTCCAATCTTTCCATCCTCTTAATGGTCTTTCACAGAACAAGTTTTTAATTTTGACGAAGTCTAATGTATTATTTTTTTTTCTTCTGTAGATTGTGTTGGTTTATTGCTTTTTGGTGTTGAGAGTTTCATACCATTGCATGAAAATACCATCATTTGTTTATCTGTTCACCAGTTGATGGACATAGTGTTGTTTCTAATTTTTGATTATTACAAATAAAGTTGCTATGAGCATTTGTGTGCAGGTCTTTCGGCATAGGCTTTCATTTCTCTCGAGAAATACCTAGGAGTGGGATAACTGAATTATGTAGTAGATGCATGTTTCACTTTTTAACAAACTTCCAAATTGTTTTCCAAAGTGGTTGTACCATTTTCCACTCCCATTAGCAATGTATTAGAGATCCAGGTCCTCTGCATACTTGTTAATACTTGGTAGTCTTTTAAGTTTAGCCATCCTAATAATGTGTAGGTATATCTCATTGTTGTCTATTTTCATTTTCCTAATGACTAATGATATAGAGCATCATTTCATATCTTCATTGGTGAAGTGTCTGTTCATATATTTTGTTCATTTTTATTCGATTGTTTTTCTTCTTATTACTGAGTTTTTAAAAATATTCTAGATGCAAGTCCTCTATTACGCTTGTAATTTGCAAATATTTTTTTGTCAGTCTTTTCATTCTCTTACCAGTCATGTTGGATTAGAGGCTACCCTAATGACCTCGTTGTACCTTAATTACCTCTTTAGAGGCCCCAACTCCAAATGCAGTTACATTCTGAGGTACTAGGGGTTAGAATTTCAATATATGAGTTTTGGGGGGATACAGTTTATCCCATGATACTCCCCAACAATTGCTCTGGGCACATTGGCATTTTTCCTGTTCTTTATTCATTCTTGCTTGTGGCATACTACGAGCATCACAATTCTTTTCCTCTGTGACCATGTTTCTTGCAATCATCTCATGAAGGAATGAAGTCTGTTTCTCCACTTCTTGAATCTGGACTGGACTTGCCAATAGAATATAGCAGAAGCAACATTATTCCAATTCTGAGTCAAGGCCTAAGAGGCCTTGTACTTATACTTTCTTGAAACCCTGCACTGCCACATGAACAGGCCTGGGACAGTCTGCTGGATAATGAAAGGTATATGGCCCAATTGCTCCCATCACTCCAGCTATAGTCAGCCAATCCTAAGAAGCAAAGTCAGCTGATTGGTAACTGACAACAACCACAAGAGAAAGATCATCTGAGAGCAGAAGAACAGCCCTGCTAAGCCCAGCCCAAATTGCTCACCCACAGAATCTTGAGCTAAATGAGTGGTTATTATTTATATACCACTAGGTTTTGAAGTGGTTTATTATGGAGTAAAAGTTACCTGATACCCTTCCTAAGAGTCTTTGCTGTAGCTCTTACCTTCATCTGGAATGCTCTGTGCCTTGATCTTTGCATGCCTGGTTGCTCTGTTGTTCATATCTCTGCTCAGATAAAGCCTCCTCAGACAGGGCTTTTTTCATTTGTTTATTAATTTATCTGTTTATTGTGATCTCACCCTATCTGAATATGAATTTCATGAGAACATGGACCTTGTTAATAAATAATTGTTGAATAATAAAATAATGCATCTAAAAGCAACCACATAATGTTCTCTCCATTTTACAGATGAGAAACTTGGCTGGGAAAGATTAAGTGACTTGTCCCAAACTACACAGTGGGTGGTGATGGTGGTGGGGACATAGGGTGCTCAGGTTTGAATCTCGGATCTTCAAAGACACACCATACTTGTTTTAAAATTCTGAGACAGGAAGTAGAGCAGACTGAAGCTGTTTCCTTTTATGGCAGTAGCCCTTTTTTAGACCACAGGCCCAGACCACAGTAACCAGGCCAGGGACAGCTGGCATCCCAAGTGACCAGCCCTTGGGATCACTGGCCCTCAGCAGCAGTGGTAGGGACTGCAGGTTTCCATGTGACTGTTTCTCCCCCACCTCCTGGAAAGAGCAGACAAATCATCCCCCCAACTCTGTCCCAATTTATGCATATGGTTTTTAAAAAGTGAATTAATACTTTTAATAATTTATTTGTAAATCTTTAAAGTGAATCACAGCTTATTGCAAGCAGATTTCTGTGAGTCAGCCCTGATGTTGAAACTATAAAACATGTTTTTCTTAGGTTTTGACACTATTTAATGTTTAAAGCAACAGAGAATAACTTTAAAATAAAAAGTGAATAGTACTTCACTGGGAAACAATCTAACAAATAGATTTTATTTTCATACCTGAATCTACATATCTTTAGTCAAAGTTATATTAAAAAATTAATTTCCCCAAAGATACATGATTAGCTTTCACGATGAAAGTTAGCTGGGTTTTCATGAGAAATGAAATTAAAAACAGGCTGGGCTTGGTGGCTCAGCCTGTAATCCCAGCACTTTGGGAGGCTGAGGTGAGTGGATTGCCTGAGGCCGCGGGTTCGAGACACCCCTGGGCAAGCTGGCGAGACCTCATCTCTACAATAAATCAAAAATTAGCCCGGGCATGGTAGCGTGCGCCTGTAGTTCCAGTTACTTGGAAGGCTGAGGCAGAAGGATCTCTGGAGCCCAGCAGGTCAAGACTGTCGTGGCCGGGAGCGACCACTCCACTCCAGTCTGGGTGACAGAGTGAGACTCCAACTCAAAAACAAAACAACAACAACAACAAATAGCCCGCATGGCTTACTTTTCAGCAAGTTTTACTTTGCCAAGTTTCAGAAGGCAAAAGCCTAACATGTAGTTTTCAGTGTTGTCTCCCTGCCTGGGAGAATCTGTGCAACCTGCTCCTTTGTGACATCCTGCTGTCACTGTGGAATCCATCAGCCCGATGGCGTCCCACTCTCACCATGTGCAGCCTGGCATCCAAAGTTGCAGACCTGGGTTGGAAAGAGAGATCTAGCTGCCTCTTCCATGGAGCATGGATTTCAGTGCTCCATCTAGGTGCCCAGCCAGTGTGAGATGAGTGAGTCACTTCCTGCATGCTTGCCAACTGGCACGTCAGTCCTCAGGCTACCCATCACAACTCAAGTAGGTACTGAGGGGCAATGTTTCTTTCAAAGCCCTCGATGTGGGCAAATCTATGATCCACCAGTTGGGTCATGTTGTGGACTCTGATAATCAGCGCTTTGGAAAATTTAACATCATGATCATGATCTTCAGAAGGAGCAGCTTTTGGTGACCATGATTTCTGTGGTTGTCCTGGGATTAGGAATAAGGAAATGCCCCAGAAATCTCCTTCCCTACTTCCTCCATCTAGCCCTTTAGGCCACTCTGTCCCTTCTGCGGTGGGTGAGTGAACAGAGGGGCTTTCTGGTTTTAAAAAAAATTGCAAACCTATATACCTTGTGTACTATTTAGAAAATACAGAAAATTACAAATACTTTTTGTTTTTGAGACAAGGTCTCACTCTGTCACCCAGGTAGGAGTGCAGAGGCACAATCATGGCTCACTGCAGCCCCACCTCCTGGGTTTAGGTAATCCTTCTGCCTCAGCCTGCCGGGTAGCTAGGACTTCAGGTGTGCACTACCAAGCCCAGCTAATTTTTTGAATTTTTGTAAAGATGAGATCTCTCTATGTTACCTAGGCTGGTCTTAAGCAATCCTTCTGCCTTAGCCTCCCAAAGTGCTGGGATTATATGTATGAGTCACCACACCCAGCCTACAAATACTTTAAAAATTATTCTTAATAATAAATTTTTTGGTATATGTCTTTGCAGACTTTTTGAAAAAATGTGTGTACAAAGACACATGCATCTTTGCAGAAATGGAATCTTATTATTACATATGTTGCCCTGTAACCTGCTTATTTACACAATAGAATGGACATTTTGACATATCTGAAACTTTCTTTCCAACACGATTTTGCATGGCTGATAGGACACCATTTATTTAACCTACTGGTAGAGAGTTAGACTGTTCACAAGTTTTGGCTATTATGAACAGCAAGGGCTAAACATACTCATAGCAAAATCTTTGCTGAAGACATAAAAAAGAGTGAAATCACATCCTCTGTAGCAGCGTGGATGCAGCTGGAGGTCATTATTCTAAGTAAGTTATCACAGACACAGAAAGTGGAATGTGGCATGTTCTCACTTACATGTGGGAGCTAAGCACAGCGTACACACAGGTCTGAGGATGGGAATGACAGACACCGGGGACTCCAAAAGGGCGAGGGAAGGAGGAGAACAGGGTTGAAAGGCCAACCATTGGATGTCATGCTCACCACCTGGGTGATGGGCTGAATGGAGGCCCAAACGTCACCAACACCCACATAACAAACCTGCACATGAACCCCCTGAGTCCAAAATTAAAAAAACAAAACAAAAAAAACTGGCTGGGTGCAGTGGCTCATGCCTGTAATCCCAGCCCTTTGGGAAGCCGAGGTGAGAGGAGTACTTGAACCCAGGAGTTTGAGACCAGAGCTCGTCTTTACAAAAAACCCAAAAGATTAGCCGGACGTGGTAGTGCGCCCCTGCAGTCCCAGCTACTCGGGAGGCTAAAGTGGGAGGATCTCCTGAGGCCGGGAGGCCGAGGCTGCGGTGAGCCGGGATGGTGCCCCTGCACTCCAGCCTTGCTTGTCTCCTTAGTGTAGAGCCCCGAGGGGAGTCGCCCGGATGTCGTCTGCTTTCCCGCCTGTAATCTAGCGACCTCCCCTCAGTAGCTGAGCAGCCTCGACCAGCCCCCTCCGCCCTCCCCGCAACGTCCTGTCCACCTCGCTGTTGTGGCTGCAAGGCCCGGACGAGGGCGTGCGCGGGGTGCAGCGCAAACCACCGCGTCAGTGGCCAGAGCTAGGCGGAGAGAGCCCAGCACCGGCGAGGGTGGCCCTCGGAGTCCCAGGGACTCCTCTTGGTGCGGTGCGTGCATCGGTTTCCGTCTTTGCGCCTCGATCCCGCCGTCTGCGGAACCGGGATGGGATGCCGGGGTGATGGAGGCGCGGGGACTCGGCGCCCTCCGGTGTGCACAGACCCAAGACCCGCCCTCAGGGGCGACCCCGGGGGCTGGGGGGAACGGCAGGTTGGACAGTCCGGCCTGCACCCGGGAGGCGTCCCCGCCCGCCCGCATCCTCAGGCCTCAGCCTCCTCCGCGAGGCCCGCAGGGGGCGCCACGAGCCCACCCAAGAGTCGCCTGGCGCGGGGCGGGGGCCGCGCGGGCCACCCGGGGAGGAGTCGAATTCCGGGGGGATTTCTTTCTCTCCATCAGTTTCCCGGCCCACGCTGGGAGGCCTTGGCCTCTTCGCTCCCCGGCTCGGCCCTTCCACCCAGACACGTCAGCCCGCCGCCGCCCTGCAGCCTGTGGGATTTCAAACCTTCACGAAGAGATCACCGCCTGGGGGAAGCCCTCCGGGACACCCTCAGGGCTCGGGGGTGCGGCGCCCCGTGAGGGCCTGGGTCTGCCCGTGTGGAGGCCTCTTCCACGTGGGATGTCTCTGAGGACGGAGCTTGGGCTCCCTGCCCGGTCTCGGGAGCCTCAGCGTCACACCCGAGAGCCACTCTGGTCCCTGGCCCACGCTTATAAGTGACGGGCCACTCTTCTCCCTGCGGGACACATGCCCAGCCTTTGGCTCCTCTGAAAGGACCAAGAGGGACTTGGAGCTGGAAGAACGCCTGTTCCCGTCGGGGAGGGGAGCTCTGGAGGGCGGGGGTTTCGCAGTCTGGGGGCCTGCTGCGCGCGTGCGTGTGTGTGTGTGTGTGTGTGTGTGTGTGTGTGTACATCAGTGGAAAGCATCTTCCAAATGGATAATGTTTTCTGTATGGCATAAATATGCAAGTCAAATCGGAAACTATTTCAATCCTTTTTTTTTTTTGAGTTAGAGTCTCATTTTGTCACCCAGGCTGGAGTGCAGTGGCATGCTCATCTGCTGGGCTCAGGCGATCCTTTCCCCTGACCCTTCCAAGTAGTTGGAACTATGGCCCCTGGGCCACCATGTCCAGATCGTTTTTTTTTTTTTAATTGTAGAAACAAGGTCATGCCAAGTTGCCCAGGCTGGTCTCAAACCCCTGGTTCAGGCAGTCCTCTCTCCTTTGCCTCCCAAAGTGCAAGGATGACAGGCGTGAGCCACGCCACCTAGTCCTCAATCCTTGAAACTTGATGATGTAAGTGAAACAGCCAAGAATTCAGAGTCCAGAAGCTCCCATGTGAGGCCTGGAGATTGGTACTGTATTTACAACAGGCTCCTAATCTTGGGCAAATGTCTCCTTAGTTGGTCTTTGTTGTCTCCACTATGTGAAATGAAATCTTTTAAGGGGAAAAATCATGTCTGTCATAAAATGTAAAATGAACACATGAGAAAGATTAAGAATTGTTTTTTCAAAGCAGGATCGTGCTATGTTGCCCAGGCTGGTCTTGAACTCCTGGCCTCACACAGTCCTCCTACCTCAGCCTCCCACGGTGCTGGGATTACAGGTATGTGCCACCATGCCTTGCCCAAAGGTTTTATTTAACTCATTAGTTAATGAGGGACCCAGTAATGTGTTAATAAACTGGTTCAAAGGACAATACAAAGACAAGATACACAGACTGGCAATCAGGAATAATGAAATTAGTATGTTAATTGATATAAAATTGGTTGTTTCCACAGTGAGAGGTGGCTGTCACTTTCATCTCCACCAGGCAAAATTTATTTGCATTGCCATGAACAAGAATACTTTGTGTTATTTTCAGCTGTCTACAACTTACAGATTCCAAGACAAAGAAAAGTGGAGACTGCTGAAGAATCAGGTCACCTGGAAGGGTCCCCCAGCCCTGCGTTCCATGGGGTGGTTTTGTCCCCATCTCAAAAGTCTTTCTCAACTTTTTCTGGCAGCTTGTGCAACTGGTCTGGGTTGTATAAAGCTTTTTTCACACTTCTTAGTGCTGGAAATACTTTTTCTAAGTGAAAGCTAATTTATTTTTAAGATTCAGAGAGTTAAAATAATTCATTATACAGTTAATACAGGCTTATTTAAAGATTTACTTAGTCAGGTGCAGTGGGTCACACCTGTAATCCCAGTACTTCGGGAGGCAGAGGCAAGAGGATTGCCTGAGTCCAGGGGTTCTAGACTAGTCTGGACAACTTGGTGAGACCTCATCTCTACAATAAATAAAAAAAATTAGCCAGGTGTAGTGGCGTGCACCTGTAGTTCCAGTTACTCAGGAAACTGAAGTGAAAGGATTGCCTGAGCCCAGCATGTGGAGGCTGCGGTGGCTGTGAGCATGCCACTGCACTCCAGCCTGGGCAATAGAGTGAGACTCCAACTCAATAAATAAATAAATAAACAAATAAAATAAAGATTTATTTAATATAGAAGATTAGGTGAAAATCAGTTTCCCTTCTCTTCCCCTTCCTTCCTGCCCTCTTCCCTTACTCCAAAACTACCTACTCTAACAGTTCTTTCGTGCCTGGAGACACTCTACACATATATACAAACACATTTTTAAAAACACAAATAGGATAAAAACAACTTGCTCTGTATCTTACTTTTTTTCCAACTAAAAAACTATATTGTTGCCAGGCACAGTGGCTTATGCCTGTAGTCGCAGCTACTCAGGAGGCTGAGGCAGGAGGATCGCCTGAGCCCACTGGAGGCAGTGGTGAGCTGTGATTGCGCCTCTGCCCTCCAGTCTGGCGACAGAGTGAGACCCTCACTCAAAAAATATATAGAAAGTGGACTTCTTTCCATGCCAGAACATGGAGGCCCACCTCAGCCTTTTAAATGGCTAAGGTATGGATGTCATTTAACTTATTTGCGAGTCTTCTGTTAATAGATGTTTTAAAAGTTATTTCCAGTTTTCTGGTATTAGGAACAAATGCTGCCCAGAACTTTGTTGGTATTTTGTAGTCACTTACCAGTCTTGCCAAACTGCCATAGCTTCACACTCACACCTACATTGGGGATCATCCAACTTTTAAATCTCAGCCAATCTGATAGAGGGAAAATTGCCCCTCCTAATTTCAGTGCACTTTTCTGCAATTATCTCCAGCAGTTAAGAGTCCCTTTGGTGGGAAATTGCTTCATGACTACGTGACCTCCCCCTGCAGAAGAACTCACACGGCACTGCCTGAACCCTTTGAGCCCCACAGATTCTCTGGGGAGAATTCCAGGAGGCAGGTCCTCTGGGAGTGGTCACTGGCCTCTGCCCTGGGCCTGCCCTATGTGTCTGAGAGGAACAGAGACCTCCTTGGGCAGCACAAGTTACCAGGAGGTTTTACCGTAGAGGACAGAGATCTCTCCCAGCTGGAAAAAGAAGAGCAACTGGACTTTCTGTAACCAAGAGCTGTGTGTGGGAAAGGGATAGAGACCAGAGGCCACCTTGTTCCCTTCTCTCTGTAGACCCGTAAACTTGCCCATGGGCCCTAAGTGGCCTTCCCGGTTGGACTCTGCTTGCCTCTGGGGCGAAGGGGCTGTGGCTGCCTGCAAGTGTGATTTTGTTTCCCAAGAAATCAACCACTCCATGGGAAGGAGGAGGAGGACACAAACACCCACAGGTCTGGCGGCAACAGCTGAGGCAAGGACTGTAGATCTCTGCTTAGTCCTGGGGGCCATTGTTTGGGAAGAGGCTGGAAGTCAGCTCATGTGCCTGAGGCAGAGGTGGCAGTGTGTCTAGGGGAAAGAGAAGGACTCAGGAGGGGGACTGACCTATGTTCCAATCTTAGTTCTGCCACGTGCTGGCTGTGTGTCCTAGGGCAAGGCATTTGATCTCTCTGAGCCTCATGCCCTAATCTGTAAGTCGGGGTAACAGTGTCCCCATCCTGAAGTTATTGTGAAGGGTAAAAAGAACAACACGTATAATGGTTGTTTGCTTGTTTTGAGTTGGGGTCTCACTCTGTTGTCCAGTCTGGAGTGCAGTGACATGATCATGGCTCATTACAGGCTCGACCTCCTGGGCTCAGGTGATCCTCTTGCCTCAACCTCCTGAGCATCTGGAACTATAGGTGCACACCACCATGCTTGGTTAACTTTTTTTTTGAGTCGGAGTCTCACTCTGTCACCCAGACTGCTGTGCAGTGGCACGCTTATGGTCACTGCAGCCTCAACCTGCTGGGCTCAGGCGATTCTTCAACCTCAGTCTCCTGAGTAGCTGGAACCACAGGCGTGCACCACCATGCCTGGCTAATTTTTTATTTATTTATTTTTTTTAGTTGGAGTCTCATTCTGTCACCCAGACTGGAGTGCAGTGGCTGCTCCCGGCCACCGCAGCCTCGACCT